>NC_012871.2:51249169-51253597 GCF_000003195.3 Sorghum bicolor
AGGGGGACGGCGGGAACTAGCCGGCAGGAGTCTTCTAGAGATTGGTGAGGTGTGGTGTTCAATGTTTGCTACAGCTTATCTCAACTTGAAAAGCATGCTAGAAAACAAGAAGCAATTGCAAAGGCTTTTTAGGGAGGATGAGCTCCATGAACTAGGCTACCTAAAGAGTGCCAAAGGGAAGAAAGCAGAGAAGGTTGCCAAATCTGAAACTTTCTGGAGAGATGTTGAGACTGCTGTTATTTACTTTGAGCCATTAGCTCATGTCTTGAGGAGAATGGACAGTGATGTGCCAGCAATGGGTTTCTTATATGGGTATCTACAGGAGGCTAAGAATGAGATCTCTAAGAGGTTCAATAATGACAGGAGAAAGTTCGAGGAAGTTTTTCAGTTCATTGACAAGAGGTGGGACAGTAAGCTGAAAACTCCTTTGCATAGGGCTGGTTACTACCTCAACCCTTTCTACTATTATCAAAACAAGGTGGCTATAGAGGACAATGAAACATTTAGAGATGGTGTCATAACTTGCATTACAAAGCTTGTTCCAGATATAGAGACTCAGGACAAGATTATTGAAGAGCTTCAAAAGTTCCAAGATGCCGAAGGATCCTTTGGCAAAGAAATTGCTAAAAGGCAGTGCAAAAATATTCATTTTAATCCTGGTATGAAAAATTGTCCTCTACCTCTAGCAAATAAATTTCTTTGTTGGCAAATAATTTACATTGTCCTCTATTTTCCACTTCTTTGTTGTATTGTAGCTAAGTGGTGGCTGAATCATGGAAGTAGTGCACCAACCCTCAGAAAGCTAGCTGCTAGAATTCTCAGTTTGACTTGCAGTTCATCAGCTTGTGAGAGATGCTGGAGTTCATTTGAACAAGTAAGAATTGGTCTTGCACTCTTACTCTTACATTCTTAGTCTCTTAGACTCTTAGTCTCTTACTGATTCCAATTGTATGTAGGTCCACACCAAGAGACGCAATAGGCTGCTGCATGACAGAATGAGGGATCTTGTGTTTGTCAAATTCAACTAAAAACTGAGACAAAAGAAGGACAATAAGGATAGAGATCCACTTGAGAAACCTGTTAGTGATGTCTTAGAAGATGAAGACAATGAGTGGATCACTGGTGTTGAGCAAACAGAAATGGAAGAGGATGAGGAAGGAGGAATTGGAGTTACCTCACAAGAGGTTGTAGCTGCACCACCACCAAGGAAGAGAGGTAACCAGAGCAGGAAGAGAAAGAGACTGATTCCTACTGGTGATGATGAGTTATCTGCTTCATCTTCTGATGGAGAAAATGACACTATGATGCATTCTGATTCCATTTCTGTTTCTGATGAAGAGATGCAATAACTTGTGTGCTTAGTGCTTGTCATTTCATTTATGTTTCATACTTTCAGTTGCTTATTGATTATTGAACTATGGCACTTGTGGCTTTATGCCTTTTGCTTTTGAATTTGAAATTTTGGATTGTAATAAATAGACTATTAGATCATGGGTTGTGACTTGTGAGTTACTTGTCACTTGTGAGATTTTAGTTTTAAACTTTTCATCTGGTGCGTGCTGTATTTAAATAGCGGGCTATAGCGGCGACACAGCGCGACCGCTACGTCGTATAGCGGTCGCTATAGCGTAGCTATAGCGGCGCTATAGCGGAAAATAGCGGCCAGAATCAGCCAACGCTATTTTTGATAGCCCGCAATTTTTTTCTTTGATATGTCTACATACTAACATACACGCGCGAGACTGTCTATACTAGCCAGCATGCATGTGCGTACACAACGTACATACACATATATGACGCATCCCCACACAAGTCGAACGACGGTAGCTAGCTGCTGCTCTGGCCGGCGATCGAATCATATAATATATGCGTGCATGCATGCATCGATCGACCAGAAGCTAGCTAGCTAGCGTCGTCGTCGTCGTCGTCACTGTACATATATCATGATCGATATAGCTAGTGCATCCCATGGCATACATGCGTGTCTTATTCCAACCATGCATCTAGAAAACGGATTTGGAAGAGACAGACGGACAGACATCCCCTACGTGCACAGTAGTGTACGTACGCGTGCCAGTGTGCATGTGGATCGCCCACCCGGCCACATGTTTTCCACAGCAAGCAGCAGCAGTGGCCTAGCTAACGTAACCTGTGCAGTGGTCGCGTTACTATTGGGTTCAGGCGTCGTCCATCCCCTGATCTGATCATCGGGTCAGTCACAGGGGGGGCATGATGTGTACATGCATGCATGCATGTTATGTACAAACACTGTGCAGGCTGCCACCGCTACAGTGTTGGAGACTACAGTGCCTTGCATGCATGCACCGCAACGTGCGTGCGTCGTCATCGTCGCTAGCTATATATATATATATATATATATACACTGCTTGCATGCACACAGACCTATAGCTATGCTCCATCGTCCATCGATGATGGATCACCGTGCACATACGTACGTACGTACATACTAGCTATAGCTAGTACTGCTACGAGGGTTAACGTGTCCGTGCATATATATGGACCACACTGTGCTGTGCCGGCCTTGCAGCTACGTACGTACTGCATATGTGTGTGTGTGTGTCTCAGTTGCTGTACTACGTGCCTAGCTAGCTAGCTCTGAGGAGAGAGAGGGAGGAAGGGAGAGATGAGAGAGAACTGAATACACAGTAACTGATGGATGAGAGAGCTCTAGTGGCTTGTGTGTGGTGTGGGAGTGAGAGATCGAGAGAGAGAGAGAGACGCGACGACGACGCAGCAGATGCCTGAGCGTGCTGCTGCTGTTGCTCGCTGTGTGGTGGTAGCGTGGTCATGTCACTGGCAGAGCAGGTGGGCCCGCGCGCGAGGCATGCATTTGGAAACTGAGATGTCAGCGTGGCACGACAAGGCTACTGTTGCCCGCAGCCGCTTCCTCTGTTGTTGTCGCGCGCACATGCATGCATACACCTATGTGCACCGTGACAACGAATTGAATGGATCACAATCACAATCACTCAAGCTCGTCTCTCTCTCTCTCCCTCTCCACCGGACCTCTGCAGCTAGCTAGCCAGTAGTACCGACGACGACGACGGTCTCTTCTCATCGATCTAGTCACATCCTCTTTCGTCAGACCCTAGCTAAGTGTACTATAGTATAGATCATCACATCACATCATTCCATCCATGCTGAGACGATCTTTACTTTCTGCTTCCAATTTGTTAGCAGAACCACAAATGCGACAGCAGTATCATTATTCACGCTAGCTATATACTCACTCGGTCCCATAAAGAAAAAAAAAAAGTGATGATTTTTTTAGTTTTAGACATCGTGTTTGACCGTTCATTTTATTGAAATTTTTTTATAAATTATAAAATAAATAAATAATTATTATTAAAGTATGCTTGATGATAAAATAAGTCATAACAAAATATATGATATTTAGACAAAAATTTGAATAAGACGAAGGGTTAAATACGATGTCTACAAATAAAAAATGACACTTTTTTCTGGACGGAGGGAGAGAGAGTGTATATATATATATATATATATATATATATATATATATATATATATATATATATATATATGCTTCTATTAGCTAGTTGATAAAGTCATTTAGGACAACAATATGGTCTCCAAAGCGTAACTTTGACTTCATATTTTTTATATTTTTTTATCAAAATGTGGTGTATTTATATTTTTATAAAAGTATTTTTGAAGATAAATCTATTTATATGGTTTACACATTTCCAAACTCGATCAAGAACTTCAAAATTTTTCATAATTTATATTTCTAATGTTTGACCCAACTCTTGTCCAAAACAATTTTCTTTAGAGTTACCGAGGGAGTACTAAAAAATATATAATAATCAAATATATATAAATATATAATATGCACTACTCCTATCTTCAATATGATACGACTGAGGGGGTATTTGGTTGAGAGTGTTAAAGTTTAATGAATATTTTTGTTTTATTTGGTAATTATTGTCCAATCATGAGGTAATTAGGTTTAAAAGATTTATGTCGTAAATTACTCTTTATCTGTATTTTTAGTTTTGTAAATAATCTATACTTAGTATTTTATACATGTGTCTAAATATTCAATATGATGGAAGTTAAAGTTTAACTCCAAACCAAACATGGCCCGAATCAACGGACGTACACGGCCTTCATTATTACCAAGCTACCTCGCGGCTGCCCTCCTTTGTTTGGACCGCCGGGCCCACTGGTCACTGACATGGGCTGCACCGGTGCTCCATTTTTGGTGAACAACAAGCGCAAGCGGGCAAGAGCGGCTCGGCTCCTGCGTGCATGGATGATGGATGCTAGCTCCAAGCTACATCTGCATGCATGGGCAGCCTTGCTTGCCAACAGTACGCCTTCTTTAAACCTGTCCCTACCTGCAGCTAGGGCTGCTACTGCTACCTGTCGGAGTAGTTCAAGACGGGC
>NC_012871.2:51254136-51280100 GCF_000003195.3 Sorghum bicolor
AACTTTATTTGGGTTTTGTTTTTCTCTTTTCTTTATTTTGGGGAAGAACGCAACACAGATATCCCATCTCCATGCGTCGTACTCGCTAGATTTTTCAACTCTTGGGAACGGATGCAGCACAAGGTTCGTGTATATGATCCTTTTGACCTTATTAACTAGGTTGTCCTACTTTCCCTTTTGTTTATATGACTAACCGATTTGGCACAACTCGGTTGCTATAGAGCACGTTATCACTATCTGTTCCGATCCATTTATCCGTTGCACATACAATTCTTATAATCCTGTCCTTGAATAAATTTAGGTTGTCTTAGCTAAGCAATTAATCTTTGTGGGGTTGATTGTCCTATTTACAATTGTAACAACTCAACTTAATTAGTTTATTATCATGTCAAATTGATAACTCTAGCTTATCATAAATAAAAATCAATTTCTATCTTGTCATTGTGGCAAAAAAAAGTCTAATGAATTGGTTCTTCAAACATGTGTTTTATTTTTGTTGAAAAGAAAATGCAGAAATGTATGTACTATTTCAGTAACTTATGAACATCATAGATACTTAAATAAATGACATCATCCAGGTTCTCACTTCTCACACATCGTCAGGATAAGAACCAAATAAAAATACAAATTAATTTTTATCTTTTACGTGCATATATGTCATTATTATATGTACTACATATTTATATTCGTCATTAGCTTCAATTTTCTGGTATCATATTTGTTGCACTACAGTTATTCATTAGCCATCTTTCATAAAATAAACGGCAGGTCTTTCACTTTTCGCAATGGTAGTGGAGTTTGGTACCTGGCAATAGATATATGTAGGTGTAGGATAATATGACAATTTGGTTTTGTCTCTAGGCTTGTCCTTAAAACTCTCCATCATGTGTTTGCAATGTTATTTGTGTATTTCTCAAGTCATTATCTCAAGTGCATATTTGATTCATCCTGTTCTCAATCAGGTAGGGACGGATCCAACTTGGAGGGCCAAAGTGAGCCTTAACAAGACCTCCTATCTGCGGGTCTCCACCCACTTGTGTGATGGTGTAAAAAGCTACCAGTGGGAGGTGTTGGTGGTATAGACTAAGCTAAGGAGGCAAAGAAACAATGGGTTATTATTAGCCTGGCTAAGATGTTGCTGTGGTGTGGTTCTAATGGTATGGAAGTGTGGAACTACGAGGATTGCGTAGGAGAGGCGGTGCAACAGACCAGACCTTATTTTGCCAGTCTTGCTCCCCTACCTTGTGCTCACAACCACCATCTCGGGTATGTTTACCTTCCCAAGAGTTCCTCTACTCAAACTAAATCATGTTGGTTACATGAAATTGGCCATGAGTGAAGTCACTAGACTAAAGTATAGGAAATGTATAAGATAAAAATGTGGTAATGTCACCTTTTGCCCTCATATGAAGTGTCAAGTTGAAACTGAGATGTACTTCCTCCGTCTCTTTTTAGTGTTGCTATGATATTCGTGTTGGTCGAAGTTTCTTAAGATTGACTAGATTTCTAGAAAATATTAGGAATATTTGCATCTCTAAATAAGTATATTGTGAAAATAGATTCAACGATCTCCAACCGTACCCGACAACAAATTCATTTAGAGGACTTTAGATCTATCTGTATCTGAGTCTAGATATTCAACATCCGATGTCGTATCCATATCTGAATACTCAAATCATATATTTATGATGTCGATATCCATTCATATCATATTTGACATATCTAATATTATTCGTATTCAAACCCGAATTCAAATAAAAATAAGAAAAATGTAATATCAACAATATCTATTCATATCTGATGTGTTTTCATCCCTAAATAAAGGGAGTAGAAAACTATTTGTTTAGATGCACTCAAAAACTCAAAAGTTTACAAGATTCCTCGTGACATCAAATCTTGCAACACATGCATGGTGTATGAAATATAGATAAAAAAATTATTAATTGCATAGTTTATCTGTAAATCATGAGACGAATCTTTTAAACCTAGTTAGTCTATGATTGAATAATATTTGTCAAATACAAATGAAACTGCTACCGTGTCAAAATCCAAAAAAAAATTGAATCTAAACAAGGCCTAGGCTAGCTCTGCAAGCTACACCATTCATGACTATCATCGTAGAATGGCGGTCCCCTGTACCAATCATTGCGTTTCGAAAGCCATGCATCCATCAAGCAAGAGCATGGGGTCCAAATAAAGCCATGCATCCATCAAGCCATGCCATGCACCAATCCAGAGATGAGAAGACACTATATCCCACCTGTTATTATATGCATTTAGCCACATATTATTTATATGATGCACGCACACACATACTTAAGATAATTTAGATCTACCGCACGCTAATTCATTATAAGGTGAAAAGGTTAAAAAAACAGACCTAATAATAATGCACATCATGTTTTGAAAAATAAGAATAAAGACGTGTACAAAGCCATTTTCGGTTTCACGTGTGATGAACTCATCGAATTTAGAATTTGGCCTTAAGCATTTTAAATATTTCAATTGAACTGATCTCTCTCTCACACACACATATAAATTTATTATTATTATTATTATTATTATTATTATTATTATTATTATTATTATTATTATTATTATTATTATTATTATTATTATTATTAAATAGGCTGGATGAGTACCTTTTATGTGTCAATTTCCTAGACAAAAGGCTGAACGGCAAAAACCTACGACATGTCTTGTTCGTCAGTAGGTACGTGGTACGATGCTTTTTATTTACATATATAATTGGTTTCGAAATCACAAGTTATACGACCTAGCTAGCCGTAGTATAGGTACATAACGTACTGATCGATCAATGGTCGAAATGGGAGTTTGTGTAACGATGCTATATAGCACCTTTCAAGTTAAGAAAGAGCAAGCGACAAGACATCAAAAGGCCGACAAGTTCATACTGTTCTGTACGGCGCAAGCTCATGGATGTCAGCACTCAGCACCGGTCGATCATTTAGATCTAGCTTTGTGAATTTTAGAGCCACGTAAAGCTAAAGCTAGCTTCCTCTGCTTTATTTTTTTGTACCATGTACTTGGTTAGTGCATTAATGTAGTAGCAAAGAAAAAGTTACCATGCTACATGTAGGAGTACTACGTGCAATGTATATAAGAATAGTCCCAACCTAGAAATTAGTATTGTTTCTATAGATATTAATTAGAGTGACAACTAAATAAAATTGTTGATGTATCATTAGAATTAAGAAAGAGAGAAGAAAATAGTCTCTTATAAAAAAAACTACTCCTCTATTTCAAATTATAAGATGTTTTGGCTTTTCTAAATACATTATATTGCTTTTGCTATATATCTAGGTATAATATGTATCTAAGTACATAGCAAAATCAATATATCTAAAAAAGCCAAAATGTCATATAATTTGGAATGGAGGGAGCATATATCCACACAAGAACTGAGATAAGAAAAATATGATAGTTGGATGACAACAGAGAGAGAAGGTAGATGACTAGCAAAAAATCTATTGAAGAAATTAATTATCCATTGGGAATATGATTTCTTGATGTAGTGTGTATATTACTCGTCGCCTAGTTTCGTGGGAATTTGGGCCAAAGTAGGCTATTTCAGTTCATTTGGTGGTTCGACCGCCTATGTCACAGTCAGACCATGAAGGTCACGGTCGCGCCCAACTAGCCATAGAGTCAGAATGTCGCGTGTCAATTGCCACCTCGACTCGTGCACATAAAAACAGAGTTCGAGCACTGCCCTCTATTTTTGGCAAGTATGAAAATTATCTCATAATTTCTAGGTTCGGCTGCCTTAATAAAGGCACTCTCGATATTGTGACTATACGATAATTTCCATGTCATTTATTATGATACCACGTAGGACATTTCACTGATGTAACAACAACATTAAAATGGAGAGAGGTAAAACTACAAGGAGCTAGATCTCATCCAAGAAACTAGGTCTTTTTTAGAATTATATAGTATAATCTAGACGCCGACAACACACATGCACACTCATCCCTATAAACACACATATATAAATCCTACCCCTATGAGCACCTTCCAAGGACGGGACCGACAAATCCTGAGATTCTAGGCATTGCACCAAAATTTAAGGAACACATAAAATCCATTAGAATGGGCATTGCGGATGGTGAGAAAGATAAGAGAGTGGAGAAATGAAGATGATTGGGAGAGAGTTGACAATGATGATTGGAGGGGTTTATTTTGTAGCTACGGTTAGATATTGTGCATTGTGAACAATATAGTTTCTTTAGATGGTATCTACTATGTTACATGACAGTGACATGTCATAGAAATACTAAGTAGCTATTTCATTAGAACTGCACTAAGTAGGGGTAAAATGATTTTTCTCGTGGCCCGTTGACAATCCTGGCATTATGAACCGATGCATGCATGTGTGAATCAGTCAAAAACAAATTGGGGCCTAAGTGGAATGCAGGAAAAAAAATCCTATTCTTGCGTTTTTATGCGGAAATGAACTGATTCCTATGGAATTTCTGCATGATTCCAATGAAATTCCTGCATTCCAAATAGGCCTTTGTTTTTAGTTACAAGTTTGTTTCGGTAGTTCCAACCAACAAATAATAAGATAGTTTTCATACATGCTAATTAATGTAGACACAGCACATGGTAACTATATTCACAATAGATGGTTTCTTCAAATCAATTAAATTTTTTATCTATATATGATCTACCTTTTCTCTCTTATCATGAATCTGTCATAGTTTTTGGTTCCTATGTAGAGATATTTCCTTATATAAGAAACTATTTTCTTCCCTATCTTCCTAGATTCTAATACCATATCAACATTTTGCCTACTTGTCATCCTAATTAATGCTATGAAAACCTATCCATTGGAATTTCTCTTACCAAATTAGAGCTCATTGTTCATAGAGCTTGGGATATACTACCTCGGCCCTTCCTTTTCATAATATCTGCTGAAAAGTTATGGCAGAAAGTATTGTTTAGTGATTTATTATTAGAGACAAACAGATTCGGCTAATAAACTCAAAACGAACAAAGGGGCACACAACCTAAGGAGGCATTCGAGTATAATTCTAACAAATAATAAATTAATATAGGCTCAGATGTAACAAAGGGGGTTTAAGGGCTATGATGTCATTGAGATGTATAGATATATAGTGTATAGTGATTACTCTGTACCTAAAATATAAGTTATCCACTTTCATTTTAACATTCAAACTTTGTAGCTTTTGAATGACAATAGTATCACAATATGAAATAATTGTGTTATAAAAGTGCTTTATATAGAAAGACTTTGTAATGATCAATTTTTTTCCATGACTAGTATATTATAAATATAAATTACTAGTCAAAATATGATCTTAAAAGACCATATAAAGTGGATCCGCATAAGAGGAATGCATTTATTTGACTATAGCAACCATGCGTAATGACCAAAGAAAATATTATTTTCAGAGAAAAATCAAAATGAAATGCCCTGCCCATCTATGCTCCTAAATAACATGATAGAACAACTTCTCTCATTTTATAGCATTTAATTAAGGTAAAGATTTGAAATATAGCAAATAACTGCACTCTTGATTTTTTTGGATGGGTGCACTTAGGGATGAAAACGGTTCAGATACGGACGGATATCCCCGATATCATATTGGTTTTTATATTTCGGGTGGGATTCAGATTCGAATCCGGATAATGTCAATCATGTCAGATAAAATATGATTGGATGTCGATATCATAAATATACGATTTAAGTATTGGGATACGGATACGATATCAGATGTTGAATATTCGGACTTGGATACGGATAGATCTGCCGTACCGTTTTTATCCCTAGTCCCCTAGAAGGAAGATGATAATGGAGGGGGGGGGGGGGGGTTGTGGTTGTGGGCCACCACATACTTGGCTTTGGAAGGATCCATCTCCATCCGCGGGGAAATTAAAATGGACCGGCCCTCCAGCACCACGCCTGTGGGCCCGCAAAAGGCGGCCGTTGTTTGCCTTTCCCCACGCGGCGCCTGTACACACCCGGCCCTACCTCTTCTCTCGGCCGGGGGCCCACTGGGCCACCCTAAGCTCTACGTACGTGCTTCTAGCTCTCGACTAGATCTGGTCTCTCTCTCATTCATCATAATCATAGCCGTACCGTACGTACGTTCGTACGCCGGGTTCGACATTTTCTTGCAATTTTTTTCTGTGTTTTGTTCGTATCCTAGAGAGAGAGAGAGAGAGAGAGAGAGAGAGAGAGAGAGAGAGAGGACGTCGTGACCGTGAGTTGCAGGCGGTTGAATGAATGAATGAAACAAATGAGGTCTCAGATGTTGCTGTGGCGCATGCAGGAGACCACGGTGGTCACAGCATCAGACGGCCCGGGAGGGAGGGAAGCGAGCGCCATGCTTGTTTGTCGAGGCAGCAAGCACCGCCGCAGCACAAAAGCCGCGGGACACGCCCGGGTGCAGGCGCAGCACCCACCGTCCCACCACCCAAACCGTCTCATATGCATATGCATCCGCCCCTGATTGCAAGCATTGCTCCCAATCACCAATGCCAATGCCAATGCCAATGCCAGCAGCTACCTAATACTTGCTGTCCCTAGTCTCTACTCCCTGCCATGGCACGCACAGACTACCAGTGTAACCGTCTGCATTGGAGTGATGGGAGGAGGAGACATGCCGCCGGCATCTCTATTTGTAATATAAATAAATTCTGCTTCAATTCAAGGAAACATTTTCCCTACCCCCACGGTAATGGTAAAGCTTCACCATTTCTCTAGCACCAGTAAAACATATTTCTTTCGAGAACAAACACCAGACTAATGGATGAACTGCTGTCTTTCATTACCAAAAAAGTAACACCTTCAGTGAAATTAGCATTCCATAATACAGAATACAAACAAGGAGACGTTATTGCCTACAGACAAACTCAAGTTACAGGAGGGGGATTGTACAACTGTCTTGTAGTACACTGCAGCCGTTTTTTGGCCTATATCTCCTCGATCAGTCCTCATGCATGCATGCGTCGATCAACAAACCTGCGGCTTCCCAGGAGACAAATGACAAATCACTTCGATCATGCCGCCTCATGTTTCCTCAGGGCATTGCAACAGCAGCAGGCACAACCAACATTCCTATTAGCAGTCACGACACATAATCTGCTCTCAAGTACACTTTCACACAACACGACACGACAGCGCTGAGATACACTACACTCAGCAAGACTTTATTTTGTTTCTAAGCGTCACAGGATGCGCAATGAACAATGCAATTGGCGGTGGGGTGGCATGCCGGTCCAGCTGGAAGCAGCAGTTACAGTTTATATATGATGCCCAGGGGCATACATGAATGCCACGACAGTTCAGGGTTGCAGTAGACTCCAAATGAGAGAAAACTGGCCATCTGTTTGTCTATGCTGCGATCGCCAACTCCCAAGTAGGCTGGTGGTGCAGCAAACCATGACAATCCTGTGAAAGAAAAAAGAACCAACTCCAATCAGTCACGGCTCAAAGAGCAGTGGCTAACAAACATGTGATGCAGACTGAGGCTGCAGCTTGTCTAAAGCAGCACTACTGCAAGGTAGGAGGCATATAGTTTATTTTTCCATATTTTTTCCCAAAAAAAAATGGAAATGGCTGTGGTTTACCATCCATCTATACCTAACATTAATTAAAAAAGCAAAAATTGCTTTCTCCAAATTTTTGGTCCACTGCACTCTACCTGTCCATGTGTTCGTCCACCCTTCGGAGCATAAGAGTCCTAGCCAGTTTTAGTAGTAATATATATGATGAATTAGAGATCAAAGTGCTAATAGGTTTATTGTCCCATCCGTAACCCAAACTCATGACCCATACTCATGCAAGTTAGAATAGCACATGTCCAACCACGGTACAGAGTCTGATTACAAAACACGTTAGAACAGATGATGCTGAAGCAAAAAAAAAGAAAAAAAAAAGAAAAAAAAAACAGTCATCCTCTAAAGGTAACTGACCAGATTACATTTGCAAAGATGCACTGCATAATTGGAAGTTGAGACTTAAACCACATCTCATGCCAATATCTCTTGCATGACTATTCCTAGTGTAAGAATACAATATAACTGAACAACAAAGTAAGGATGAGAAAATATCTTTCGCAAACTACATCTGATTACAAAAACAGAATTGTGGTAGTGAACTCTTACAGTTACCTTCAGTTATCAATCTTCATCATCGAAATCAACCTGTAATTATACAATGATAAGTAAGCTTCTAAACATTTCTCTATGCAACTGAAAAGAATTGATTTTCAATTTGTCACAGCCTTGGTTTGACAAAATCATCAGCAGCACAAGAAGAAGAATCAGCATAGCAGATAAATTCCACATGCATTTTCCATGGGTACAGAAGAACAAAAAAAAAGCATATAATTTGCTTATCTAGTCTTCTGAGAAGAAAAGGCACAAAGAGCACAAGTCAATCCCAAGAGAAGTAAAATTGTCTGTTTGCTGGATCAGTTACATTATGGACTTGGTTGGAAGTGAAGATAGGAAGCAAAAGTAGGGAAGGATTTAAAGGATAATTGATGGGACAAAGTAGAGGGTCAAGTCCTTTCCTAGTCCAATGCATTTAAGTACCAACATTCATGCCCTTAATTTCTACTAACTGAATGCTTCATAAATCTTAAGCGTGTATTTAGCTAGAGCACAAGCAACATTTATAGTAATAGTAACTGCAGAAACATGTACAGGCTACAACTCCAACATACTTATGCCTTTGGAAACAGTGTCTAGTAATCTCACAAAAGAACAGAAAAGAACAAATAGAGTAATACTGTATGGTACAGGACATTAGAATAGTTGAAGTAAAATGTTTTGAAGTTAAAACCATTGTTCATTGAGCATCCTCCCTCTATTTTTTTTCTTTCCATCTAACACCTTAGATGTTAGAACCTATGGGGTCTAATAATGCAAACTTTGGATATTACTATAGTCAAATTCACCAAAGTTGGACTTCATCTTCTGCCTTGTGATGTGAAAACCTTTTGTATGGTAATAGTCAAATTCAAATTGTAGTATCTTATCTCCAGATTTTAGAAGTCTTAAGGGAGACTACTAATTTAATGTTATTTACTCCAGCTTCATTAATGAATTTTACAATTTCTTGATCTTTTAGGGTTACAAAAACTGGACAGTGTCAATTTTTTCTTGAAAAACGCAGGAGTGCTGCGCATCATTATATTAAGAAGTGAAAAAAGGGAAAGAACCCATACAACACACCCCAGGCCAGCCAAAAGGCAAGCACACACACTCACACCAACTCACGCCAACTCACACAAAACTCCCCAAAACTCTCTGATCCTTAGCATATAAGGGCGCCCGTGTCTGTTTTAAAGGGCGACCAACAGCAGCACTAGGATCTTAACTTTCTGAATGGGGGGCAGTCAGGAGAGAAATTCCTCGAGCCCCAGCCAACGACCATAGTTTTCGCTCCTCTCCAGCATCGATCAAAGTTCTTGCAATATCAGGGGCTGCTCCATCAGAAACACACCTATTGCAATGAGTCCATACAGTCCATGCTCCAATTATGAGAGAATTGATTCCTTGCATTAGTAAGTCACTAGTAGCACTACTCACTCTATCCCACCAATCTAGAAATGAGAGTTCAGTGGGCTGAGGGGAGAGGGATTGCAGACCAATTTGTGACAGGAAACAGAACCAGAACTCTCTTGTGAAGACACATCCAATGAGGAGATGATCAATGGTTTCAGCTGTTTGGTCACACAAAGGACAGTGCTCAGGATAGGGAGACCGCTGCGAGCTAAACGATCCGCTGTCCAACATCTACTCCAGTAAAAAAATATCTGAAAATTTTGACTTTGCACTGCATACCTTTGACCACTTCTAGCATTTGTTCTTAAATCTTCCAAATTTATGGGATTTTGCAAATGTTTTCCAATACAAAGCTACACATACATCTTGCATGTTTTGAATAATTTAAAAGTAATTGATGTTTGTAGTTTTTCCAATCACTAGAGGGAGTACTTTCTGGAACAGATCAAAATGACCTGAACGGCTGAACAGACATAGACCCAGATGCAATGAGGTTTTAAGTCATGATTTACCATCTGATAAAAAAATCTCATAGTTATAACATTTGTTGCTCATCTCGCTAAACAAATGAACCATCTCCTAAACTTTTCCCAATCCAGTGAGCATCATGTTAGTAATTTCATTCTATAAAAATCTTCCTTTTTATCATGTTTTGCCTCCATGATGGAAAATAGTTGTGTTCAAATTAAGTTTCTCCACACGAAGTACTTAAGGTGTAACAATGGTGTTATTGGGAGATAAAGAAAATACATAAAAAATCAAACCACACGAACCAATGATTTAAAGGCAACATGATGCCTAGTTGCTCGGCGTAATAATGGCACCATGACTGGTGCAACTAGAGCACCTAGATGATCAAAGGCAACATTAATCAGATTAGGCAGAGTGGCATAGTACCACCTGGGCCAGGTAGAATGGAAAGTAGGAGAAAGAAGAGGTGGAGGTGGATGAGGGTGATGGTGATGGTGATGGTGATGGTGATGGTGAAGCAACCAGAGCCAGGACAGGTCGACAAGAAGCAGATGTGTGGCCACTGCTGAGAAGGCTCCATTGATGAATTTTGCCTCCCCTGCCATCCCTGTCTGCTCCATATCAACCCTCCATTATAGATGATTCCACATGCTGCTGGACTCCAACACTTAGCCCCCAAACCTCCTTAGGCATGGCAGTGAGATGAACTAGAAGAAGAGTGGATAGTATCACCTTCAACTCTAGAACTACTTGTTGAAGTTGAAGGTAGCAGTAGGAAGAGAAGCATTGCTCAACAATCAGCCTTGCCCCCATGTTGTAGGGCTCAGCATTCAGCATTGCTCTATGTTTCCTTCATTTGCCTTTTCCAGCAGCAAACCATCTGATCAAAACGGCCTGGTCAATGATACAAGTCAGATGACTTGTTTAGCCAGTTTAGTCAAAGGCACAAACTGGATGGCTAATTGGTGATTATTTGACAATTTGATGGCAATGCTCCATGTGGTAGAATGCCAATATTGCAGGTGCATGAGTATACATGGAGTGATGGAGATGCTTATAACCAGAAAACTATAATATCAAAAGCCTAATAGAGTAAGAATAAAATTGGTGGTGAATCTGATTTAGAAATAAAAATTGGTGGTGAATCTAACTTTTCTTTAGATGGAAGGGTGATTCGAGTAATGAAAGGTAGTGGCACATTGGAAATATGTATTGAATTAAGTGGTAACTTTAATCCCAACCGTCTATCAATACAGCCATTACAGTGACTACCTAGAACATCTATAAATATCTTAACTGGAAACTAACACCTAATGTGTCAACTAACTTGCACTGGAAAGGTAACAATGTAAAAAAAAATAGCTGACATTTTTATAACACATTGGTCAAAACTAGTCATGAAATACAAATACTTACCAATGTTTTCTGGTCGGCTGGTCGATCCTGGTCGACCTGGGACCGACCAGGCGATTAATCGCGATTAATCAGCGACCAGGTCGATTAATCGACCCTGGTCGTCCCCCTGGTCGTCCCTGGTCGTCCAGGCATATCAGCTGGTCGACCTATATATATACCTCTATATATACACTATATTATACACAATAAAGGAAGCATCAAGACTGCATTACTGTAAACCAACATTCCTCTTCATCTTCCACTCTTTTTGATGTAAACCAACATCTCCTTCTTAACTATTTCTGGAGAACTGGGACAACCAACAGCATCTCCATACCCCCCACATATCTGCCCAGTCAAAAAAGCCCAAAAACAGAGCACACAATCTGGTCGTCCATGTCCTAATCGGACGATTAATCGCGATAAGTGGACGACTAATCGGACGACCAGGTTTCTGGTCGACCTGGTCGGGTCGGACCTCCTAATCGAGCACTCCTGACCGACCAGGACGATTAATCGTGATTAATCGCGATTAATCGGACGACCTGAAAACATTGATACTTACAATTGGTCAAGATACCATAACAAACCAATTTTATGCCCAATAAACAGTAAAAGTTCCAGGTAAATATGGATCCTAGAAAAATTTAATTCAACTTCAACACCAGTCTGGATATACAGCTGTTGAAAATATCGAAAGTATGAATAAGATATACACCCATCAAATCCTTACATGAACTCCCTATCCTAAACATGAAATTTAATCTTTCAGGAGCCCTAAACAAGGGATCAGTCATGATCCCAGTCCAATTGGTGGTATCGGCATCCACATTAGTATGATCAGAAGTTGGTACCTACTTACCTAGTACCTTGAATGAACACATGATGTAACAAACAAACCACAACGACAGCCTATCCATGAATGCTCTATTATATAATGCTATGCAGCAAAATCTGAGCATGTTCTCTACTGACCTTGTAAGTAACTCAGAGATGTAAAACTACTAAATTCATGCAAGATCCTCTAAAAGCTATATTAGAATGAACAACAAAAATGTTGACCAATGACCACATTTAACATTAACAACAAAAGCCAAAGCCTGAGCAAGCAATGTCATGGTAACCTTTCAGGATGGAAACCAAAAGCAATAAATGACAATCATACCTCTAAGAAGTGCCATTCTTCTTCTTTCAAATCAAACTTTTCAGTATGGAGATCAATGAACTGCAGCTGAATTTATACAGAGAAAATACAAAATACTCATAAGAAATGATATAATTTATAGAGTGGCAAAGTAATCTGTTAATAAACTTACAGTATGCATTTTAGTTTCTTGATCAAAGTCAACTATCCAACATCCAACATACCTGAAGGAATAATATTGGGAAAGACACGGTAAAAATCCACAAAAAAAGTACAATGACAAGAGGACATCGATAAACTTCCTCAATCAGATAGGCACTGAAACATGATAAAAAGCATATGCATATACTCAAAGACAATGAATAATCATGAAAACACTGAAGGAAGGTGAAATGTATTCTTAGGAAGTCCTCAAAGCTAGTCCCCTTTTTACATTAACAGTGAGTACATTAACCAAGTTGAGGGGTAATGTTGCAAAATCGTAAAGCTTAAATATAACTAACAGAGTGAAAAAGATTGTGATTATCGAGGCCTACATTCTTTGCTGTGGATGCCACAGACGAAGAAACTGCTGTATGCAATTCTCACAGTTTGTTTTCCTCTTTTTCTTCTTGGCATGATGATTCTGTGAGCTTCCTGAATACTTCGCCGTGCCTAGCATTTTTCTGCACTTCGAAGATCCACAATGACAAACTTGAGCTGCTCCAAACTGGACAAATCTGTACATTATGCTAGGACATCAAAGACAGCAGACAGTTCCACATGCACCAAACTAAAGATCCAAATGGGTGAAACAACTTTGTCAAAATTTAAAAGGATTGCAAAGATAGGATCAGTGAGGAATTGGATGGACATACTTATAGTCATAGGTCAGCTCCTCCCCTATCTTTATGTCACGAAGTGCGAAAATCCCAACCCTGGTCTCTCCATCAACAGTCCTGAAATAACATGATGCTAGTGTCATGTATCATGTTCATCAATGGAGATCATGGAAATAGAGCATGTATAGAGTATAACTAACCATTTCTGCATCTTTGTGTTTGGTTCACAACTATGGTTTATAAATCGGGACAGGTTTCCCTTGTTTGTTGCATCGATGACCATATTACTACTGACCTCACAAAGGTAGAAGTCAGTGTCATTCAGCCTTTTCATTGTCCATAGCCTATTCTCACATGCTCTGTCATCAATAACTAAAAGCATTTGCACGAGATATGGATGTCAGTTTGATTGTTTAGCATCCAATGGAAGAAATACATCACAATATATATGCCTCCAGGCAATTTATTTACTTGCTCATAGTACATTTAAACAAAACCATACCTTCTCCAACATACTCAATAACAAATTCTCCTTTCTTTATTTCATCTTCAGCAACCAATCCATGACCACATTTCTCTGTCTGGAATAAAATAATTGCCTTTCAGGAACTAACAAAATGTGACATCCTTCATTTAACAAGTAGTCCTATTAAGAAGACAACAAAAGGCATCGTACAGAAAAAGCAACAACATAATGAAAAATATTATTGCTGAATGATATATAACAAATAGTAAAGCTATTATAATCAAACTATTAAATTAAATTTTACTACAATATAATTACAACAATTGTCCAAAAAAAATGCAACCAGTCATGGGTATGATTGGTAGCTTGCAGTAGTCTCGCCTCCATTAGGCCTTATGCAATGCAAATTGAACCAGCATAAACATATGTAATGTGTTTGTGTTGGTTTGCTACAACAAGCTGTGTTTAGTAAGACTATGTTTGGTTGCTTACACTGTGTTGCTAACAAGGAAATCTTCATGATCATTTGTGTTTTAAGCAGGAGTGCATCAGAAACATGGTAGTCAGAGACCGAAACCAGGCATTCAAATTCAATAATCAGAACATTAAATTTAGCTTTTAGGATTATTACAAAAGTCACCTATGCCGATGCACTGGGCCTAGAAGGCAAATCATGACTTGCAATCAATATGGTTTTGGGTTGAATTGGTCAGTGCATGCAGCTCAATATGTTATCAGGGCAGAGGTGTCGAGTTAGATTCCTAGCTGATTGTGCTCAGTCCTATTCCAACATTTGAGGCTTGAGAGAGCAAACAGGTGACGTGAGGGGGAGTGTTGAAATATAAGTCAATTGTCCACCCTCGTCAGCTTTTTGGGTGCAACTGTTTGGAATAGTTATTTCTTTTACCACATTTAGTAGTGGGTACTCTCCAGATGCTTGAGTTGTTGGTGTATGCAAGTCAATAGTGTCAAATTCTTAACTATCCCCAAAAACTAGCTTGAAGAAAATTTATGGGAAATAGATTATGCCTATTGACAGGTAGGCTTTGTCAGGGTAGTAGAATCTGGTTAAGATACACCATATTATTTCTGACATCATAAATTACAGAGCATCTTTTTATTTAGTAGCAATATTTTCTAATCGTGTTTTACTGTGCTATCATTACATTAACAGATAGAGTAATCAACAATCACCTTTTAGCACATAGAGCATCCCACTTAACACAGGAAATAGAGATTTTCTACAGAAGGTCCAACACAGTAAAGATCTAAAGATAGGCTATATTAATATAACATTCATTGCACTGTACCACCAGCAAATGCATTGAGTGCTCACATCATTTGTCCCTGATTAATGATCCCTTTTGAATTAAATAATTATGAAAAACTTGAATCAATCTCACAGCAACGATCTTACCTTAATCAATTTGGTTTTCTTAAGAGGTCTGTGCTGGAATGATTTATTGGTGCACGCGTTATCACATTCACATTGTGATGAACAGCAAGAGAAGAGCATGCTGCATCAGCAAAGTTTCAGAATGTAAGAATACCTCAATAATGATAAAACACACAGTTCTAGTAACTCAATAGCTTACAGATTCACATGTTTTTTGTATCCAGTTTTTATAAATAAATAAATATAGAATAACAAGAACTGATTACAGAATTAAGCAGTATCAATGCTCTAGTGTATGTTACAAGTTTTTTGTGTGTCCACAAACGAATATCATACTGAATTGATGAACAAAGAAAAGGTGAAAGATACATAGCAAGAGATCTGAAATAGAATACTTCTAAGATAGTACCCTTTTACAAGAGATACAAGCATGGACTTCATAAAAACTTGACAGTTTAGGATGGATCGTATAAAGCCAGTAAATATTTTGCCACAGAGGGAGGCAGAGAAAGCTTACCCACAATGGCAGTCTCTGCCACACACAACTGATGAACCAGGAGAAGGCTTACAGCGACAAGAAATGCCATAATCTTCAACGCGTCTCTTAGTGCAATATACATCTTATAGTAGAATTAAGGACAATAAAAATGTGGACATGTCCATAAAAAGGCACATATTCAAATTCACCAAAGTAGAGTAATATTTCCATTCGACTTTTTAACTCAGAAGCTAGAAAAAATAATTTGACTCCACCCGCAACAAGAAAAAAAGAACCATATAACATCAAGACACATCCCTGAGGTAATCACAATACTGTATTACTAGTTTCCTTCCTGCACTGGTTTCTACTTCAGACAAGGATTATGTAATGTAGTCAAGTTACAGGATCTGTTGGATGAAACACTACCTCGACTGATAAAAAAGAGGCATAGAATAGAACATGTCAGTATATGGTACTTTGATGACAGATAGTAGGAACTAAATGATGCAAATGTGCAAATAAATTATCTTGAGAACAACAATACTCCTATGTAGTCAAGTTACAGGATCTGTTAGATGAAACACTAACTCGACTGATAAAAAAGGGGCATAGAATAGAAAGTTTGAATATGTTGAGCAAGAACATGTTAGAATATGGTAACTTTGATGACAGATAGTAGGAATTAAATGAGGCAAATGTGCAAATAAATTATCTTGAGAAAAACAATACTCCTATATTACAGCAAAGGTTCAAAATGCTAGTTGATAAGGATACTCCGCTTGATTGGTTCGTAGCGGCCTAACACGTTCAATTGTTTCAAAAAGGGCCGCGGATCAAAATCTGCAGGTTCTATCTTGCTGATCAGTTGCTCAAAAACATTCTCGGTTTGCTGCGGCACAAAAGTATAAAGATAGGCAAGTGAGAGATATTCTCAAGCAGGAGCACAAGTAACTTAGTAGAACGGAGGGTCTTAAGGCAATGATAGTAACATCCACCCCTGGATGGCCATTCTCCCTAGGAAGAAAAGAACATTCAAGTTCAAGCAGTGGGTGCATTACGAGCGTCAGGAGCATGTACAGAATAGATTTCTGTGACTGATGCACCACTGGCCAAAATTTCATGTACAGAGTAAATTTTACCTTTGTATGATCTATATTTGCCCCAAAAATAAATACAAGGGAAAAAAATACAGCAGCGACAATCGACAGCAAATTTCTGTGGACAAAGAACTGCAAGCACACTCACCTCTGTCAGATTGACCCCGGGCGCCGAGGAAGACGAGTTCACGCGGACCATGGACAGATGGATAGGGACGGGGATAAATTCACAATAATCTGAGACGGAGGGAGAGATTTGGGTTTTGAATAAGAGCGAAAAAACAACAGCTGCTGAATCAAATCCACCGCCGAATTGAGGCAAGAGAGGCCAAGTTAGGGTTTCCTCTCACCAATCCACCAGGAAGAGGTAGAGGAGCGGCGGCGCGGGGCGGGGCGGCGAGCGGAGAGTGACGCTGCCAGAAGCGGACCGACCTATAAGGCGAGCTCGGGAAGCCGCCCTAGGTCCCCTCCGGCGAGCACCACCAGTACCCCTGTTCTCCGGCCGGCGACGGCGTCCGTCGAAGTGTAGGTCCGATGCGGCGGCGATGACGGGAGGTTGAAGAAGCCAAGAAGGTGCCGCTCTGCTGTGCTGGGCCGTCACGCTGCCTTCACTGCCGAGAGAGATAAAGAGGGCGGCGCTGCTCTGGGTCGGCTGCCTGAAGCTGGGGAGGGGAGGGGAGGAGAGCCCGCCTGGAATTGCTGATGCCGCCGGGGCCCTGCTAGTTTTGGCAAGCTTTAATTGGTTCCTACACTTGAATTTGTAGCTCCGGGGATGAGGAAATCGAATCAATGCGAGAGGAGGTGAAAAGGGGGCAAGCGGGAGAAATGGCTCTGCGACTCGGCAGAAGCAGCGGCGGAGATGCTCGGAGCGGGGCTCGCCGGCGGCAAGTCAGCGGGGAAGCTGGAACTGCAGAGATTAGACAAGCGAAGCGGCAAGACAAGCAAAGCAAAACAAAAGGGGGTCCGACAGAGCTGGAGAGGGAGGGAGGAGTCTAGCTTTGACTGACACGTGGGGCCGCGGCGTATTGGGCCAATTTGTTGCTGTCTATGGGCGATGGGCCCGATAATTTCAACGTAGCAGTCATAACACGGCCCGTGCCTGTTTCTTATTAGATTAGTTGAGAAAGAAAAAAAATCCTTTTTCATACTCTAAATTTTCACACTAGTTTCCCTCATTTATAAAAGCCGATTTTGAACCTCTTCAACTTTTAGGGCTGTGCATGGATGTTGTAGTATTTATTTAAAACCATAGTATCAAGAAACTACAATTTCAAAATCTATAGATATGCAAAATCATGGTTTACAAAAAGAGATATGTAGTGGAGTTTATATAACTATAAAAATACTACGGTTTTAGGAATACTATGGTTTTCAAAATAATTCCCTTTTTTCTAGCTTATGGCATACGACATCATAGCCAAAAGAGAATCAACGTTCCGCCATCGAGCATGTAAAAAGATAATGTGTTGGCCCACACAGCTCCATCGGGTGACCGTTCGCCATTTAGTGGAGCCGTGTGCCTATATTAGAATTTTTAAATATTTTATGGAGTCTTTTTTATGTTTATTTGTTTACTAGATCAAAGTGATTAGTACTAGAGACAATCCTAATAGGAGCTATAAACGTAGGATAATCACTTCAAAGCAAGCTTCTAAAGCAATTCTAATAGTAATAATTAACACTACTACTAGAGTGCACAAACTAATAGAGGCAAGCTACTCAACTGATCGAGTTATATAAGGCCTTGTTTAGATACACCCAAAAACCCAAAACTTTACAAGATTCCCCATCACATCGAATCTTGCGGCACATGCATGAAGTATTAAATATAGATAAAAATAAAAACTAATTACACAGTTTGTCTGTAAATCGCGAGACGAATCTTTTAAGCCTAGTTACTTCATGATTGGACAATGTTTGTCAAATAAAAACGAAAGTGCTACAGTGTCAAAATCCAAAAAGTTTTTGCATCTAAACAAGCCCTAAGTAAAGCAACTAATCGTGCTACACTACTGGACTAGATGAGCTACTATTTGTAACTACACATGCACAAAAGGCAAAATTTGGTGAAGTCATGGGACTGAGAAACTGCGTGTGTTCCCATGGGTCATCGGCGCGTATGATGCTCATGTGTCGTTGCGTCCGATGCATGCGACGTTTCTCAGGGTTTCACAAAGAGTATGCATCAGACGTTGGTTGTGTTCGATGACCACTCGTCTGATGTGTCTAGTGAGA
This sequence comes from Sorghum bicolor, assembly GCF_000003195.3. Classification (NCBI taxonomy): domain Eukaryota; kingdom Viridiplantae; phylum Streptophyta; class Magnoliopsida; order Poales; family Poaceae; genus Sorghum; species Sorghum bicolor. The sequence goes on from NC_012871.2 coordinate 51,273,207, forward strand.
GGTTGGCACGTCCAGTGTGTGGCACCTAGGGCGTCTGACACCTTCAGCTCTAATGTTTAAGTGACCGTTGGAAATCAACGACTCTCGTTTAACTAAGGACACGTGGCAGCAATCGAGAGTTGCTAGCAGAGTAACGTCAGACACTGATGCTCATCCAATGCCTATGCAACGAAGCGTGCGACGCCCCCGATAGAGGCTGTTTCCAGAGCCTAATGTCTATTTGTTTGGGAGGTTTATAAATAGGTGTTGGCTGGCTTGGGCTCACTCCCTTCGCACTTTGGCATATTTGATATCCTAGTGAGTCTAAGCAAACACCTTCCACTCATCTGCTTTATAGATTCACCATTTTTGTGAGATTAGAAGTGATTCTAAGTGCATTTGCATGAGTGATTTCATTTAGTGGCACTTGAGGATCGTTGTGGCTATGGAGTTCTTGTTATTCTTGGTGGTTGCTGCCACCAAGATGGCTTGGAGCAGCGGTAGAGTTGTGGCAAGAGTTGGTGACTATTCTTGGCCACCTCCGGTGTTCTCTGTGAGGGTTGTTGTGCCTTCCCCAGAGGAGCGCCAAAAGGCAACTCTAATAAATTGCTCATGTCATTGAGCTACCTCACTTGTGGGTAGGTTCTTTTGTAGGGTCGAGATGGCAGACTAGAGGGGGGTGAACAGTCTTTTATAAAACTTATCGCGCCAGCTAACCGAAACAAATGTGGAATTAAAACTATCGGTCTAGCCAAGACTACACCCCTATATCTAAGTTCTCTAGCACCTTGTAAAAGATCCTAAACAAGCAAACAAGGTGCTACCTTAGCAAGAGCTCACCTAACCAATTCTAGGAGCAAGGTCACACAAACCTATGCCACTAGTACTTTACACATCAGGGAGCTCCTACTTAACTAGTAAGCAAAAGCACAAAGCTCTTAAGCTCACTAGCAAAGCTTAATAACAAGACAACCAATGCCAAATTAGAGAGCGCAAATTACTTAGCCACACAAACTAAGCAATACGACTAACAAGGTTACAGAAACCAAATTAGCCACGCAAGGGAAAAACTTCTAGCTACACAAGCAAGAAGGTAACTAGCAAGCTACACAAGCTAACTAATTAAAAGAGCAACTACACAAGCACAAGTATATGAATGTAAATACAATCTTGTTAGGGACTTGCAAACCAATAGGAAAAACAATGTTGATACGATGATTTTCTCCTGAGGTTCACTTGGTTGCCACCAAGCTACGTCCCCGTTGACACAAGCTCCAAGGTTGCCGCGCGGTTCTCTTGCTAGTGGTGACCCACAAGTCACACTCTCCCACGTGGAGTGCTTACCACAAGCTCTAGCACTTGACTTGGCCAGACCACTTGTCGCCCTTCACATCTTGCTTAACTAGAGTTGCTCTTCACGATCCCCACGGGGTGAGCATTGTACCCCTCACAATCTCTTCTCCGGAGCACCACACAATCTCCTTGCGTGCTTCAACAGAGTCACAAGCCACCAAGCCGTCTAGGAAGTGGCAACCTCCAAGAGTAACAAGCACCGCCGGCTTGCAACACGAACACCTAGTGCCACTCAATGCAATCTTTTAATACAACGCACTAGAATCGCTCACTCACACAATTGGATGATCACTATCAAGCATATGTGAGTTAGAGGCTTCACTAGCACTCCTCAAGCATAGACACTAAGTCCCAAGGGTGCTCAGCATAAGCCAAGGCTGCCCACCACTTCTATTTATAGCCCCAAGAGCTAAACTAGTCGTTGCCCCTTCATTAGGCAAAAGTCGTGGGCACCAGATGCACTGCAGGGACAGGGAGCCACCGGACGCTCAACCCCATCGTCAGATGCTCAAATAACAACCACGTATCACTAGCCATTTGAACTCAACCATTGCCACCAATGGCTAACTCGCACTTGCGCCTGAGGCAGTAGCACTGGACTCTCTGCTGGTCCACACTAGACCCGTCTGGTGCACACCGGACCTGTACACAGAGAGGGTGTAAAACACGTGGAGTCACCGGACACGGGCCACCGGGCGCTCTTCTGCGTCCGGTGCCGCGGGCTCTTCTTCTACCAACTACCGGACGCTCGGCACCGGACTCGCTCACGTTACTGCTCTCGCGTCCTATGTGTTCACTTCAGTAGGTTCAGTGTCCAAGCTTACTCTACACCTGCGCCAGCAACTGACAGTACACCGGACACTCTAGTCCAGCATCCGATGCCTCTGAGGCCAGCGTCTGGTGAGTGTTTTTCCGGTGAAAAACACTTCCGCGACTTCTCCAAATTTTCCACCGGCGCAATAGAAAATACACACTTAATTTTCTCAAAAGCGCCGAATCTAGCCTCACAAGCTTGGCGGGAGGGAGAGAGAAACCCAAACCCCTCTCTACCCTAGGAACTTCACCTCCTTTGCAAATGTGATAACACCACCAAGTGTACCCCAGCATGTGCAAATGTGTTAGCATTTCACAAACAAATTCCCAAAGGAGTTAGCCTCTCAACTTGCCACGCCACTCGATCCTAACATGTATGCAAAGTTAGATCGCTCAAGTGGCACTAGATGACCGATATGCAAACAAGTTTGCCCCTCTTGATAGTACGGTCATCTATCTTAAATCCAGTCATAAAACTTTTCTATACACCTATGACCGGTGAAATGGAAATACCCTAGGTTATACCTTTGCCTTGCGCATTCCATTCCATCTCCTCCAATGTTGATGCAACACATGCACCAACCAATCATCAAATGATATGATCCACTTCATATCATCATGTGACCGTATTGGTTCATCGATCTAGACCTCACTTGCTCTTCACTGTTGCCTCGGTCCATCGACGCCAAGTCTTGCTCAAGCTTCACCGTCATACACGGTCCCTCGCTTCAAAGCCTTCGACTTGCCCTTCACTCTTACAACCGGTCCATCGAGCCAAGCCTCATCTTGATCGTCTCCACCTTGGTCACATGACTCCATGTCATGTCTCATATGCAATGAGCTCCTCCATCATCACATAATCACCCGTGGACTAATTTCCTACGTATAGAGGGCATAATCATCCTCGTATTTTTTTTGCAACTCTTTTATAGCTTCTGCAACTTCTTCTGGTGTTTTGTCCTTCACTACCTTTGCTCTATCTTCCTTTGATAATACAAATTTGTGCATATTTTCTTGTAACTTGATAGAGCTCAGATAACCGACCATCGATCCGGTAAATAATAATGACCTCTGCTCGTGATCTTGCGAACTACAGACAACATCCACATATTAGAGTTTCACATTACATATTAATAATAAATGTGTGTGTGCATGAGTGATACTTACAGGCACCAGATTGTTATGAGTTGGACATCAAGCTGCCTATAGTTCAACAACAAGTGCATGTCCTCGAAGGTAACAAATGTCTTGCTTTTTTCCTTGCCAATAGCAAACACGTCTGCTGATATATCAACACTGATTGCATGGAGGTCAGCATGCACTGCTCTCATGTACCAGTCATGAAACCTTTTTATCGTCCATTGAATCTTATCAAGCAGCGTTCATTGGAGCATAGGCCTTGAGCATAGGCCTTCCGGGCACATAGTTACTAGGGACATTGACATAATCATCAATTGTACTAGTGCTATTCAAGAATATTATAGAGCGAACTCATACACACAATAGTTTTATTTCTGAGAAAATTCCACAACAACATACGAGATATCTTCTAGTATTATATTATTGAGGAACAGAAAGTGAACATGCATGCATATGGCAAACACGAGATGAGAGGTAGAAAAATAAGGTGCAAAATGACGTGACACACTACTACAGAATGAGACATTGGTCGATGTCCAAAATGGCCAAAAACCTCGGCCTTTTTGTGGCCCGGGGTTAAAGACCCCTTTAGCACCGGTTCGTAACACGAACTGGTTCTAAAGGGTCCTGCCCAACGGCTACTGACAGGTGCTGTCGGGGCAGGGACCCTTTAGCACCGGTTCGTGTTACAAAACCGGTGCTAAAGGGTCTCCTTTAGCACCGGCCAGCGCCACGGGCCGAGGCAAACCCTTTAGCACCGGTTTTTGCCCTGAACCGGTGCTAATGGTCCGGTTTATAGGTCGGATCCTCTCTGCCCATTTGAAACCGAGAGCACCATTCACCATTGTTGTTCTTGGAGCTTCTTCTTCCTTGTTCTTCATTTGTTCTTCATCTCCGACGCCCATCGTTGATCTTCTTCGACTCCGTCATCGTTTCTTCGTGATTGGAGGTGATTAACTTTTGTCTTTCTTGTCTTTTTCATGTTGTTTTTGGCTTGTGATGTTCCCATTATTTTTAGCTCAAATCCACTTTGTTATTTTGAATCATTCACATGAATTAGTATCCATATATATATATCATATTTCATGGTTGACCTAGTATTAATGTAGTTTGCAAGAATGAATTATAGTATCTTTTTATGATCTTAGAAAGTAGGATAGTTCAAATTAATTGGTTTGTTAATATCTCTTGATTTATTTTTATTACTACATAATATCTATTGTATCATACATGTATAGTAGTAAATGTGGAATTTATAATTGTTTAAAAAATAAGTATGGAAAGTAGATGACAACCGTGACCGGGTCTTCGGTCTCTCAACGGGTTCAAAAGCGATACCGGCCGGAACTCCCTCTCATTACTTGTGGCAAGTGTGGGCAGAAGATTGTGATGGAGTACAAAGTGTCGAAAGAGGGAGTAAACAAGGGTCGTATATTCTACAAGTGTTCGGATCGTAATGTGAGTTATTTCTAGACATTTGCTTATATATGTGCATATTTTTTTAAATGATATTAATTAAACTTTTGATTCTCTCTTTTTAATTTCAGTGGGACGGTACCAGCAGATGTACAGGTTGGTACTGGGAGGAAGAATACATTGAACACATTAAGAAATCTTTTGCACAGGTGGTTGAGGCTGAAGGTGGTGAGGCAGTGAGCCGACGAAAGGAGTTCAATGATGTTGATCAAGCGAATGATCTATCTATTATAGTTGGGATCGGACGCGAACTAATTATGTTGCTTAAGTGCATTTTTGTTTTGGTTTTTTTAGTGCTAGTTGCGATTGTATTTGTTGTAGCCAAGCTTTCCTGAATTAATCAACTATGTATCTTAGACATGTTGTGCAATAAGATGAGAAACTATATGTGTGCATGGTTTTCATAATATATATGTTATATTTAATGCAGATGGTAACACGTAATTGGATGTATAATGCCAATCGGCGATCCGAAGAGTTCATTAATGGCATGTACTATTTCTTAAGTGTGGCCGAGACAAATAAGAGGGACGGTTTCATGTGTTGTCCATGTGCCGTGTGCAAGAATTTGTACCAAACTATAAGTCTGGTTACCACAACATTCTAACTCTCTTCATTCGCACTTATTAAAGTCTGGTTTCGTACCAAACTATATTTGTTGGACCAAACATGGAGAAAGCGGGATTATAATGGATGAAAGTGAAGAAGAAGAAGAAGAAGAATTGGACCATGCCAATATTATTGCTCAGTACGGTGGCTTCAATGATGTTGCAATGGGGGAGATAATGAAGAAGAGGTAGCGACAGAAGATGATCGGGGCGATGATGCTTTTGGTGATGCCATCCGTGATGCACAAAGAGAATGTGAAAGTGATAAAGAGAAAGCCAAGTTCGAGCGCATGCTAGAGAACCACAGGAAATCGCTATATCCCACCGCTGAAGAGGGGCAAAAAAAGCTGGGTACCACACTGGAATTGCTGCAATGGAAGGCAAAGAATGGTACATCTGACAAGGCATTTGGGCAGTTATTGAAGATCATAAAAAAGATGCTTCCGAAAGGCAACGAATTGCCCACCACTACGTATGAAGCAAAATAGGTTGTCTGCCCTTTGGGATTAGAAATTCAGAAGATACACGCATGTCCTAATGACTGCATCCTCTACCGTGGGGAGGAATACGAGAATTTGGATGCATGTCCAGTATGTAAGGCATCATGGTATAAGATTAGACGAGATGATCCTGGCGATGTTGAGGGTGAAGAACGTCATAGGAAGAAAATTACTGCCAAGGTTATGTGGTATGCTCCTATAATACCACGATTAAAACGTCTGTTCAGAAATAAGGACTATGCAAAGTTGTTGCGGTGGCATAAAGAAGACCGTAAGATAGATAATATGCTGAGACACCCTGCCGATGGATCCCAGTGGAGAGCGATAGACAGAGAATTCCCAGATTTTGCAGATGATGCTAGAAACTTACGGTTCGCCTTAAGTACAGATGGTATGAATCCTTTTGGTGAGCAGAGCAGTAGTCACAGCACTTGGCCAGTTACTCTATGTATCTACAACCTTCCTCCATGGCTATGCATGAAGCGGAAGTTTATTATGATGCCGGTGCTTATCCAAGGACCGAAGCAACCTGGCCATGACATAGATGTCTACCTAAGGCCATTAGTTGAGGAACTTCAACTTTTATGGAGCAAACCAAGAGTTCGCGTGTGGGATGAGTACAAACAAGAGCACTTTGACCTGCGAGCACTGCTGTTTGTAACAATCGATGATTGGCCAGCTCTGAGTAATCTTTCAGGCCAGTCAAACAAGGGATATAATGCATGCACACATTGTTATGAAGACTTTGACTGTGTATTTTTGAAAAAATGTCGAAAGGTCGTGTACCTTGGCCACCGTCGGTTTCTTCCTGTGAACCACCCAGTACAAAAGAAAGGCAAGCATTTTAAAGGCAAGGCAGACCACCGGACCAAACCTCTCAATCGAACCGGGGATGATGTACTCGAAATGGTCAAGGATATAAAAGTGGTATTTGGAAAGGGACGAGGCAGCGAACCTATTCCCAAGGATGCTAAGGGACACGTACCCATGGGAAGAAGAAATCCATATTTTGGGAGCTACCATAC
>NC_012871.2:51280200-51281347 GCF_000003195.3 Sorghum bicolor
CGGATTCATGGGTGTCTACGGGAAGTCTAAGGATTCACTGGAAGCACGACAAGACTTGCAGCGCATGAAAGAACGAGACAACCTGCATCTAGAAAAGACAGATGATGGACGTCATTACTTAAGCCCTGCTAGCTACACTCTGAGCAAAGAAGAGAAGGAAAGCATGTTTGAATGTCTTAGCAGCATCAAGGTCCCATCTGGATTCTCCTCCAATATCAAGGGAATAATTAATGTGCCAGAGAAGAAATTCCTGAACTTAAAGTCCCATGACTGTCACGTTCTATTGACGCAATTGCTGTCGGTGGTTTTAAGAGGTATTTTACCTCCACACGTACGTCTAGCCACCGTAAAGCTATGTGCATTCCTCAATGCAATTTCTCAGAAGGTAATCAATCCAGAGCAACTAGCTACTCTGCAGAATGATGTCGTTCAATGTCTCGTCAGCTTTGAGTTGGTGTTCCCTCCATCCTTCTTCAATATCATGACACACCTCCTAGTTCATCTGATCAAAGAGATTCGTATTCTCGGTCCTGTGTTCCTACACAACATGTTCCCCTTCGAGAGATTCATGGGTGTCCTAAAGAAATATGTCCATAGTCGTTCTCGGCCAGAAGGAAGCATTGTCGAGGGCTACGGAACAGTGGAGGTCATAGAGTTCTGTGTTGACTTTATTCCAGACCTTGACCCAATTGGCATTCCTGAATCTCGACACGAGGGCAGACTCAGCGGAAAGGGAACACTTGGGAAGAAAACATATATTGGTACGGGAGACGATTACTTCAATAAAGCACACTACATAGTTCTCCAGAACTCCTCATTGGTGGAACCATATGTTGAGGTACACAAAGATTACCTACGGTCCCAGTGGCCCGGGAAGAATGAAGCTTGGATAATGCGTCAGCACATGGAAACTTTTGGCGATTGGTTGCGCAAAAAATGTCAAGGTGATTAAAACATTGATGAGCAGCTTTATTTGTTGGCCAGGCAACCATCATGGCATGTCCTCACGTACAAAGGGTACGAGATAACTGGTAACACATTTTACACAGTTGGCCAAGATACAAGGAGCACCAACCAAAATAGTGGTGTACACGTGGATGCCACGGATTCCAATGGGAACCGACAAACCTATTATGGACGCTTAGAA
>NC_012871.2:51281447-51284651 GCF_000003195.3 Sorghum bicolor
CCTAACAATAGTGGGTTCAAAGATGAACCATCCGTCAGGGGTTCAAGGCCAAAGATAGGTCTACGAACCCTAAGAGAGGAAAAAAGAAGGCCACTCAATCATCAAGGAGCCAAAGTGCCACATTGTCCTTTCTGGGAAAAGAAACATTGTCGGAATTGAGGACAAGTCAGACATGTCAGGTGATTACGAAAGGGATGATCGAATTCCGCCCTTCATAGTCAACAAAGACCCAAGCATTCTGTTAAACAATGAGGATACTCCATGGTTACGGCAGGATCATAACCAAGGGTCATACGTCAAGAAGAAGTTCACTGTTGTGTCGGCTTAACATAAAGTCATGTATGTGTTGTAACAAACTTTGTATGAAACTATATTTGAGAATTGTGAATTTTGATGAGTGTAACAAACTATAAAGTCATGTTTAATATTGGTATTCATGACTTTTCCATTCGAGACCATCTAGGGTTCCGAAACCGCTGCGTGGCTATGAATTCTCTGAAAATTCAAAATTCAGTGGTTCAAACTTTTCCAAATGGAAAGTTTACCATTAGACAAAATGTAGAACTTGATGAGTGTAACAAACTTTGTACTAATGACTTTTCCATTTGGGACCATCTAGGGTTCGGTCAAAGGGTGTTTTTGTAAAAACCAATGCATTGACTTTGGTCAAACTTGATCAAATGACCCATTTGATGACTTCAAATGAAATAATTTTGAATATAAAGTTGTTAGAGATCATCAAGATCTACATTTTATATATTGTCCATTTTTCCATTTGGATATTTTTGAGCCAATCCTAAGCACATTTCTTTAAAAACCAAGACGAGTTTTGGTCAAACTTGGTCAAATGACAAACTAAATTACTTAAAATGAAAAACTTTTGAATACCAAGTTGTTACATATCATCAAGATCTAAACTTTTTATATACACAACTTTTCCATTTGAGAAAGTTTAAGTTAACAATACCCACCAAATCTTGAATCTCACACAAACTATATGAAACTATATGTGTCAATTGTGGATTTTCAAGTACACCTTCCCAAAACTTTCTCAAATGCAAAAATGGTCTATATATGAAATGTATATTTTGATGAGTGGAACAATATTGGTATTCATGACTTTTCCATTCAAGACCATCTAGGGTTCCGGAACCGCTGCATGGCTATGAATTCTCTGAAAATTCAAAATTCAGTGGTTCAAACTTTTCCAAATGGAAAGTTGACCATTAGACAAAATGTAGAACTTGATGAGTGTAACAAACTTTGTATTAATGACTTTTCCATTTGGGACCATCTAGGGTTCGGTCAAAGGGTGTTTTTGTAAAAACCAATGCTTTGACTTTGGTCAAACTTGATCAAATGGCCCATTTGATGACTTCAAATAAAATAATTTTGAATACAAAGTTGTTAGAGATCATCAAGATCTACATTTTATATATTGTCCATTTTTCCATTTGGATATTTTTGAGCCAATCCTAAGCACATTTCTTTAAAATCTAAGACAAGTTTTGGTCAAACTTGGTCAAATGACAAACTAAATTACTTAAAATGAAAAACTTTTGAATACCAAGTTATTAGATATCATCAAGATCTAAACTTTTTATATATACAACTTTTCCATTTGAGAAAGTTTAAGTTAACAATACCCAACAAATCTTGAATCTCACACAAACTATATGAAACTATATGTGTCAATTGTGGATTTTCAAGTACACCTTCCCAAAACTTTCTCAAATGCAAAAATGGTCTATTTATGAAATGTCGATTTTGATGAGTGGAACAATATTAGTATTCATGACTTTTCCATTCGAGACCGTCTAGGGTTCCGAAACCGCTGCGTGGCTATGAATTCTCTGAAAATTCAAAATTCAGTGGTTCAAACTTTTCCAAATGGAAAGTTGACCATTAGACAAAATGTAGAACTTGATGAGTGTAACAAACTTTGTATTAATAACTTTTCCATTTGGGACCATCTAGGGTTCGGTCAAAGGGTGTGTTCATCAAGATATATATTTTTATATGATAAATAGATTTTTTATTTGATGAAAACAATACCCTAATAGCATTATGAGTAATAAATAATTAAAATAAAGAGTTTTACATCAATATGATGTGAAAATAGATTTTCAGTTGATTGGATATAGTTTTTGTAAATTTATTGGAATAATATATTTTTGCATTAACAAAATACTGAACATTTCTTATAAAATTATTGCAAATTATAAAAATACAGCAAGATATTTAAGGTTAAAAATTTTCATGTGTACATTAAAAAAAAATTACAATATATGTCACTGTTTAAAAAATATTATGCAAAATATTTAATTTACTATACAATTTATAATATAAACTGTATATATAAACACTTTAAAAACCCTAAACTAAAAAACAGGGCTTTTAGAATCGGCCCATAGTGGGAACTGGTGGTAAAGGGCCCTGAAAATTCCAGGAGCCTGCCCTAGCGCGCGCAGGACCCTTTAGCACCGGTCCGTGACTGGCACCGGTGCTAAAGGGACCCTTTAGCATCGGCTGGTAACACGAGCCGGTGCTAAAGGGTCACCCTTTAACACCGGCTCGTGTTACCAGCCGGTGCTAAAGACCCTTTAGCACCGGTTCCAGCCACGGACCGGTGCTAAAGGGTCCGCCCCTATATATATGCGCAGGAGCCCTGGATCCGGTAGTTCATCTTCGTCTTCGTCGAGCAGCCCTCGTCTCCAGCGCCGCCATGCCGCCGTCTCCAGCGCCGCCGCGGCCAGCTCCACCAGCGCTGCCGCCGCAGCCACCATCTCCACCAGCGCCGCTGCTGACCACACCACCGATCCGGCCATCTCTCTACGTACTCCGGCCATCTCTCTATACGTACTAGACCACACTGAATTGTTATGAATTATAATATATTAAGTATACTACAAAAATGAATGAATGTTATATATATAATACATGTATATTATGAATTGTAGTGTTTTAAATTGTATATATATTTAAGTATATATATATATAATAATGCATGCTAGTATATTATTAATTGTAGTGTTTTGAATTGTTATGAATTGTATATATATTTAAGTATATATATACACTAAAAAATAATGCATGGTAGTATATTACTCGATCTCTAGTATTCCTTTTTAGTATATTATTCTAGTATATTATGAATTGTAGTGTTTTGTATATATTATTCTAGTATATTTGAATTGTAGTATA
>NC_012871.2:51285910-51287492 GCF_000003195.3 Sorghum bicolor
TGACGATCTAGTCCTAGTCGTGTCTGATTGTAGCTCTTTGCATAGGGTATAAATGTAGACCCTAGGGCTTTGTAATAATCCATCTATCAATCAATCAAACACAAGTTTTTACTCATATTCTAGCATCTACTTTTTCGACGACTTCGTCATATTTTCCTTTTTACTACGAGTTCTTAGGAATTCGTCGACTTAAGCTCGGCGTATTCTCGAGTTCCGTGTGAATATCTCTTGGCCGTGACATCCGGACGCATCGCTGTTGTCGGGACCAAAGTATTCGAGTTATCACCTTTGCCGATAGTAAGGTCAAATCGGCTGGCACGCCTTAACGTTTGAATCGGGTATTAGCCCTTTGTGTTTGCAGATCCACTTTTGCACCAACAATTATCTTGCGTGCTATCTTATCACTGACCGTGTTAGAACCTAAGCTCTGGTGGTACAACTCTATGAGCACCAGAAGTTAAGGCTAGCTCAGCTAAAACAACAATGCTAGGGTAGCGATCTTACCTCTGGTGGTCGAGCTCTAGTGACCATCAGAGGGCTCCAGTGGACAATTGAATTGATCTAAAAACCAGGCACCCAAACTCCGAGTGCATCTCTTTCCTGGGCCACCGGAGAGTTCCAGTGGGTGCAAAACTTGTCCACCAAGCTCTTTTCTCAAACCTTCTCAAAACACCAAACTCTTTTCTCAAACCTTTTCACAAATTTCTAACTCCGTAAGGTCTCCCGCGTAGGATGACCAATACCTTTAGCACTTTCTTAGCATTTTCAAAATATTTTCAAAGGTTTTCTTGTGCTTCCTTACCATACCACTCGATCTAAGGCATATGAAACGTTAGACCTCACCTAGTGACACCAGACAATCATACGAAGATTTTTTCCTCTTTACAATAAGGCTATCTAAACTCAAACAAACAGGGCCTTAGGACAAATGAAAACACATAATATTTAGGACTATTTAGGATGGATGGAGTACTTGTTTTGAAACCATGTGGACGGAGCACATGTTACAAACAAACTTTATTAAGTTGTCTTATCTGTAATTTTTTTAGTGAATCTTTTGGCAATATACGTTTGTGTTTTGATAACTTTTATTATAAAACTTATTTCATAGTTATTATTATTATAAAAGAAGTACAAATACATACGAATGAGTTGTTCTGAGAATATATTTCAGATTTCCGAATATTCTGGCACAGCAATATAGCTCGTTCGTAGTAGATTCTATGAATAAAAAAAGATCCAATAAGTTGAACGGTGAAAAACTTGTGATGTTCGTAAAAGTATCAAAAAGTAAAAATTTCTCAAAGTTCTCGTGACAACGTTATCATGAAAGCAGTGCTAAAACAAACAAAAAAATGCTAATAAACTATCCTACTAATTTTGTCCGGAGAACGTAAAAGGGTTGTGTGCATAAGTTTAATGCAAAGCTAAGGAAATAAAAGTTAACAAAATTGAGTAACATTAGGCTATCAAGCATTGTGCACCTGGTTCGCTTCTAGTGCAACACCATCGCCTAGGATGACATGTCAGCCCTAAAACTGGAGGATATCATTGTCAAACTATTGGACTTTTCTTTTGTTGC
>NC_012871.2:51287592-51324022 GCF_000003195.3 Sorghum bicolor
TTTAGAGTGAGTTAGAGAGTTCTTAAGTGCTTGCACATTATATGTCCCCCTATATATATGTGTATATATATGTGTGTATAGAGATTCATAGACATAGACATAGTCACAGACACTCTCAGAAACTGTGTGACAATCTGAGACTCACAGAGAAAACCACAACAAACTGTTCATCTTACTCTAAGTTTTGTTCAGAGGTACTTAATTTCGATATTATCTACATATATATCTGTATATGTCTGTGTACGTATTACAACACGATTCTATATGGTTGTGGATAGAGTCTGTGACAGTGTCTATGTCTGTGTATATATAAGTGGATGTAAAACAACGCATATCCTAACAAATTCTCAAGCAAGTTATACTTTCTCGCACACTTAGACATATATATATATATATATATATATATATATATATATATATATATATATATATATATTGTACAGTGGTGTTTAAGACAAGAAGGGGGGAACAATCTATGTGCATATTACGTGTGCAAATTCATGATGGCACAAGTCAATCAAACACCCACAGAGACGCTCAGAGTACGTTACATGTCTCTTTTCATTATCTCCTGAATTATATTGAATAACATAGATAACTAATACCATTTTTATTTATTTCAAATTAAAGACGGAATGGTTGAGGGAAAAGGTCATACAAAAGACCGAATCAAAGTTATCCAAGAGACGATAGCAGGATTTCTCTGCGAGCAAGTGATCAATCCAAACGGCGAGTTTCACTTCAACGGCAACGAAACTCTTATTCCAAACAACGATGATCATTTGTATCGTTTGTAGACATTGGGAGAAAAAACTCTATGTATATATGTGTTACGAATTTTGTACATATAAAACTATATATATAAAGCTTTTTACATATCTATTTAATTTTTGATGTGGCCTATTCATTTTATTATAAGCAAAGCTTAAGTATTAAGCTAAGCCTATAATTTTCATTTATATATGCTTAATATGCGTGTAATATAAATATATTATTGTATCAGCAAAAATATGTATTGAAAAACCTATTATTATATATTATATAAAAACAATAAACAGAATCGAAGAAGTGAAAAAAAAGAAACCCTAGGGTCCTGCAACGTGGCAGCCCTGGTAGGACCTTTTAACACCGGTTGGTATTACCAACCGGTGTTAAAAGGGGGGCTTTAGCCCCGGTTCCCCGAACCGGGACTAAAGGGTGGACCTTTAGTCTCGGAAGGGCAGCACCGGCTCGGGAACCGGGGCAACAGGCCCTTCCCGACCGGTGCTAATGCCCGAACGTGTGGCAGTGACAGAAGTATGGACGCATAGGCCAACACTACAATATGTAAGATTAGGCTTGTATATATAGTTGTATTTTACTACTAATAATATATAAGTATGCCTAGCTCCGTTCTTGCATAAGAAAGTATTCCTGATGATGTTGTTGCGAGTAATATTCCATGCCGAGTTAGCAATCCAGCGAAGGCTCCACATGTTGAAGCGCGGGGGCAGCCACATCAGAAGCTGCCGGAGTCGAAGCAGCCTTTGTTGTTGGCACCATCCTCAGTGGAGGTGCAGCTGGATCACCATCAGTTTCGTGCCTCCTGGATGGTGGTGGTACACCAAAATTGGGCTGCTGCGTACTCTTGCTAACTGGCAATGGCGAAGAGCCATCGTCATAAACCTCGGCAGGTGGCAATGGCGGCGGCGCACACTGACGAGGAATTATTGTCTGCAGCGGTGGCGGTGTGTTATATACCATAGTCGTCGTCGGAGCCGGAGGCAGCAGGTGCGGTGGTGCCGGAAGAGGCGCCGGTGGCAGCTGATTATACGGTACTATGACATGTGGATGCTGTGGCGGTGGAGGCAGTTGTATTGGCGCGTTCACCATTGTTATGACCTCTGTATGGCCATGGCACGGCGGCTGCGGCTGCGGCTGGGGCGGCGGCGCGTGAAATTCAAGGTCGTCGTCACTGGCATTGCCGCAGCAGAAGCCGAAATCGCAGTAGACGATGCAAGATGGGCATGCAGACATGCTGAGTGCGCTAATAATAAGCTGATGAGCTGCTTGCTTGCTCGCCTAGTTAACGTGCGTACACGTTATCTCTTTGATCTCTTTTAGTAGCAGCTACTTGGTAGGATCGGAGTAGTATGTCGTAACTACAGAACCCAGAGGTTAGCTGTTGAGTGGTGATGGCTTATATAGAGAATTAACTAATAAGCACATATATGAAACATCTACATACAGTGCATGTTGGGAGATTGGTGGTTAGCTTGCGGGTTGGCCTGGTATATGCGTGGGTCGGAGTTGGCACTCCACGCCCGCATATGCTCATGATCAGCGTGTTTAGTTAGCATGCATCAGATTCTCATCGGTCTTATATTTAGGTATAGATATTATATTCTTGATGAAAGTAAGTGGCCGCCTCACATGCATAAATGAATTCAGTCAATTGTTGACCATATCAGGTCGATCAGGATGTTGTGATACAAATATCGACGATTGGGAAATATAATATGCCCATGCATGAGCTATCCACTATGATTTCTGGCGTGTCGTCGTGTGATTAATTCATTCCCTAGGTGATGGAATAACACAAGCAAGGCAGATCCTCTTCCAGAAGAGGTAGCCTTCTTTTCTAGTACTAGAATACTAGCAAGCGAGGTTCGAGTTGGGTTCACCGGAGTAAGACCATGGTTCTCTGTGTCGGGATCTTTAGTTTCGTTGCTCTCACTCAGGTACCTCTGGTCCAAGTCTTCGAGCGGACTTAGCACGCGTGGGGTCATGGAGGTAGGCTAGCTGTGCGTATCTCTGTCACACGATACAACCTTCACGCGGCTGTTTGGTTCGCGGTGTGGCCTGGGGGAGCTCGCCCAGGTCCATCCTAACAACGTACAGGCGCTCAAAATCGACGTCCTGGCTGTAGAAATGAGGGGAACGAGACCTCCTTCATGGGCACTCGATCGGTTATGTGTTATATTGAGCAGGAAACAGCCTCCTGTGTGGCGCTTGTACAACAAGATGATGATTACACTAACTCAAAGATATGATCTTTATCCTAACCGACTTAAGGCTACAAGCTATGTACTCCACATCAGGAGCAATAGCCCAACAACCGGATATATCAAAATATCTTAACCACCACCCTCAATCTTAGCCACTTACAGGGTTAAGATTGCGCCGAAACTGTTTCATCATCTTCACTGCTAGGATAGCCTACATGCAACCATCAACTAACTGATCACCAGAGGAATGAACCGAATGTCCAATAGTCTCTGTGCAACCCTTTTTCTGACAAAGTGAAAATCAATTTCTATATGCTCTGTCCTAGCGTGAAACACCAGATTAGTAGAGAGATATTTTGCACCTAGGTCGTCACAGCACAACCGAGCCATGGGAGGATGATGAACCTTGAGTTCAGTCAACAATTTCTGAACCCACATCATTTATGTTGTCGCATTTGCTAGTGCCTTATACTCAGCCTCTGTGCTAGAGAGACTGTTGCTTGCTTCCTGACTGTCCATGAAATCAAATTCTCACCAACACAACAAAGCCTCCAGAAGATCTTCGGTCATCTACACAACCCACCCAATCTGCATCTAAGAATGCACTAACCACCATAGATCCAAACTTCATAATCTTGAGTCCAGTATTAATGGTTCCTCGAACATTCTGCAGGATCTGTTTTACGGTGCTCAAATGTACTGTGGTTGGAGCATGCAAGAACTGACACACTTTGTTAACAACAAAAAAGATATGTGAACATGCAAGTGTTAACTCACTACTATAAAAAAATATTAACAGAGATGGGCGTTTTGGATTTTAGAAGACGGGCAAACAAAACGCCTCCATTCAAAGGTCGCAGCAAACCAAGCATTAATCGAGGCGGTTTTGGTGCCCACCGCGGTTAATAAAAAAAATCCATGGATAAGCCCGCCGAGCCTATCTATGGGCCCGACAAGCCCATCCATGCGCCATCACCTCCGCCGTCGGTAGATGCAGATTGGGTGGGGAAGGTGGATCCACGCGACCGGAGCTGGATCCGCCATGGGGAACTGTAGGGAAGGTGGATCTGTGCGGCCGGAGCTGGATCCGCCGTGGGGAACTGTAGGGAAGGTGGATCTGTGCGGCCAGAGCGGGATCCGGGCCGTTGCAGGTGGCGCCATCGCCGCCGTGAGCTCGACTCACCGTGCCACCGCCGGGAGAGGAGATGAGGCTGGGCCGCCGCCGGGAGATGAGATGGGCTGGGCCGCCGCGAGCTTGACCCACCATGTCGCTGTCGGGAGAGGAGATGAGGCTGGGCCACCGCGAGCTCGACCCACCGCGCGCGCGTCTCCATGCTCGCAAGGCCAGGACGACGCGCGTCCGCACCGCCACGCTGCCTCCTTGTCGCGCTTGTTGTAGTGAGAGAGAGTAGTGAGAAAGGAAGAAGAGTGAGAGAGGGAGGGAGAGGAGGGGAGGGAGGCCGGCGTCAGGTTGGTTCAGAGTGGGAGTGAGATAGAGGGAATGCGGCTGGTGAGGGAGTGGGAGGGAGTGAGTGCTAGGGTTTGCCATATATATATATATATATATATATATATATATATATACTACGAAGAGTTATCGGGCCTCACCTAGGTCTGCTGGGTCTTTGGAATATTAACCGAGGCGGACCTTATAAGCTGTCCGCCTCGGTTAATAGGGCTATTTTTGGAGGCAGACTATTTTTTTATAATAACTGCCTCTATAAATAGATTTTGCAAGACGTTTGTTGTAACCGCCTCGGTTAATAAAAAATGACCGCCTCGGTTAATGCTAGGCATTAATAATGCTAGGCATTAACCGAGGCGGTTTACATTTCTGCCCTCCTCGAAAAGTGTTTTAAAAAAGTCGCGGTAAATATTTTTTTGTAGTAGTGACTACTGCAATGCTCTGAACAAACTTCTATACATTGTTCAATCCTCAGGCCCAAGTTTGTCACCGTCAGTGACACTGAGCTTCTCTGTAATTGACAAAGGAGTGTCAACAAGTTTGGACTTATCCATCCCTAACCATCTTAGAATATCTGCAGCATACCTCTCTTGCGAAAGCACCAGGCCCTGTAAATTTTGATTGACTTCTATTTCTCATTCTGTCATTCATGGGTTGACTACCCTATGTGGCGCAAACATATAGTTGGAAGCATTAGCTCATATGATGAATCTGGACTCATACTCATCAGACGATGGGCCAAATTATGAACAGCCCGTCTAAGCCCATATACACCCTCAAAAAGAAAAAGGCCCCTATAAGAAATTAATAAATGCACGTATCTGGTGAGATTTGCACTCAAAAGAATGAAAAAAAAAAACGTATCTGGGTGGGGCATCCCCCACCTCCACCAAACAAAAGAATATCCGATCGCGCGCGCTATAAAAATGGAAAGCTTCCAAAACCTGGTTCCTCGCGAAACCCTCAGACGTCAGCAGTCAAAAAGCCAGTACGCTCCTGTCTCCCTTTCTTTCTCCATTTGCTTGGCAGCTAGCTAGGGCGGCGCTCCCATTCCAGCAGTTCGCCCATCGCCGCCGCCGCCAGATTCTTTGCTGCTCGTCTCGTCCGCATTCTTGATCGGATCCATGGAGCGGCAGCACAAGAATCCAGCGGCGAACACCGCCGCATCCTCCCCTGCCAACTCAGGTTCTTCATCCTCCTCTCGCTCGATTCACGGTTCCATGTCGTCCGCTTTCCTCGGCGTGTCGTCATCGACGCACTCGCAGTCCCAGCGCCGCTCGTCGCCACCGCTCTTTCCGCCGCCGGCACCGGCACCGTTGCCCGGCCTCCTCGCTTCTCGCGGCTCTGCTGCGGCCTCTGGCGGCGGCTCCGCGTCGGGTTCGTCGTCATCCCAGTTCCATCAGATCTCGCCTTCGCCAGGGACGGCGGCGAAACGCCGCCCACGCCCAGGCAGCCGGCTCACGCACTCCCTTCCCTCGCCCTTCCTCTCTGAGCTTAGCGCAATCCGTAGGATGGGCACCAACCTCGTCGGTGATCTGATGAACACGCAAGAAATGACCCAGCGCCCGTTGCTCCATGGCCATGGCCAGCAGGAGCAAGAAATGAGGCGATTGTCGTCGTCGTTGCCCATGCCACAGCCACACTCCCATAATCATACGCCCATTCCCATCGGGGACTTGCCCGGCTTCCCGTCCTCGTCGCAACAGCAGCAGGCCCTCACCATGCGAGGTCTCCCTGGGTTCGCGCCGCCGCCATCGCAGCAACAGCAGGTGCAGCCATCGTTTTCTAGTCTGCAGCCTCTGCCCGGCGGCAACTCCTCCGGGTTCCCTTTCCCTTTGCCAACGTCGCAGCCACAGCAGATGCAGCTTTCCTCCTCCTCCTCCACCGATCTGCCCAGTAGGGTCTTCTCTGGATTCGAGCCACCAGCGGCATTGCAACATTTCTCCACCTATCTGGCGCCTCTTCCTAGCGGGAGCACCAAGTCCTCTTCATGCTCGGCTGACCACGCGCAGACATTGTCGCATACAGAGCTGCCTCCATTGCTGCCAAGCCACAAAATACGACACTATGAACTGCCGCCACCACCGCCATTATTAGGGCAGCTATCACAGAGTAAGGGTTCATCCACTGGGTGTCAGTCGTGTCACCGTTCCATGCCCACCCTATCTGAGGAGCAAGCACTAAAACAGCTAAGCCACCTGGTATCTCTATGGTCATCGACTGAGAGTAATAGCTGCAACCAGAGCATGGGCAGCAGCATCGAAGGCGGTTGCCAAGGCTCGGCAGCCATGCCGGCGTTGGTTAACAAGTTTGACATTATGAGCATTGGCAACAGCAGCTGTAGTGGTAGGCCACAAATGCCACGGAACTATGGCTCCTTGTCCGCGGAAAACTCCAACCCTGCCCCCGTTGTGCCAAAGCTGATACTTGGAGGCATGGATCGACCGGGGTTGCCACTGCAGCTACCAGCTCATGGTGCTGACGCTAGCAGGAGCATATCACGAAGGGGCCGAACCAAGGAACACTTCTTCTCAGAGGCTGATATGGAGAAAATCAATAAAGACAACCGACTCAAGGAGCTCATGAAAACAGAACCTAAAAGGGTCAAGAGGTACTTTCATTCATGGATTTCCAATATCTCATGTTGAGTGTTGTGCAATGGGCATGCATATGTGGAATATATTTATCGAAGTGCTCAAACTTTTAGTTTTGCCTATAATGTTCTTAATTTCCACCTTTTTAATTCTTGTATTAAATTGCAGGGCTCTCCGTAACCGGGAAAGCGTGGCACGACTGAAGATGCAAAAGGCAAAGCACTTCCAAGATCTTAAGTGCCGGACTAATGCACTAAAGATGGAGTGCAGCTCATTATCTGCACAAGTTCAGTCACGCCAGGTTTGTCAGTATTACCATTATTTCTTGAGTGACAATGTAGGTTGCTGATATTTATATTATTTTTCTATCCCAGGAGATATTTGATAGCCTCAAGACTGAGAACAGGGAGTTGCAAATAAAGTTAGAGGGGCTGAATGAGCAAGCCAATTTGAGCCAAGGTGAGCTTGTTCATTATTGCTTGTATTCAAGAATTAATTCATTTAAGTTTAGATCTTGTAGTGCATTAGATAATGATATGCATTCTTTGACAAAATACAATTCTCAATAATCTAGGGTTCTTTAAGTTGATGTATGCTTGATGGCCCACTGTCCTCATCAAGTTGTTTAGTTGTCGGATTGCATGTTTATAAGGATTGCATGTATATCAGGTTTTGCAGCTTGTTGTGTATGGAAAAGAAAATGGGGCGTTTACTTGAGACTCATTGTCTTGCTCCCTATACTTTGAGCTCAACAAAGATAAAACCTAGAAATATACATGGGTATAATAATAAGGATGAGCAATCTCTCGGTGTGGATTTTCATATTGTTTGTCACACATTTAATTTTGCCTTTCTTGTGTGGCTACTATTCTTTGATTTTGCAATTTGCAGCGTCTGTTTTAATTATATTTGTTGCAATGGCTATTTCATTTTTTTGCATCATTGCATTACCCAAAACATAATGGCTACAACAGTTCAATATGTTCTCTATTTCAAGTTTTTTTTGCAAAGATTACAGCAGCATGTCTCAATATGTCAAAAGATATTCTGTTTAGGACACTGATTATAGATATGTTGATCTAGGCATCTAGCTTTGTTGTAGAAGCTCTGTTTTTACCTCATGTAATGTTTTCCAATAATGTATCACCCCATCCGATGCTTCACATCAAATGTCAGAGGGTTAGCAGCTCCCAGTTTCAAATAAATATGAAAAAAAATGCTGTATTTGTTGCATATCAATATATGATCTTGCTACATTGGCGATTTACAAGATCCAGCAGTAACTACCTATTGTCTGCTGAAGCATTTTTAAAAGATGAGTTTTTGGTTTAGGGTTTACGGCAACTAATATTAGAAGGTAGGATGTACGGCAACTAATCTTTACATTAATGGCTTCTATTTAGCCTCAAACTCAACTATTAGAAATGTGGATTATAAGAGCGCATGCATTAATTTATCATTCAAGGGTGTAATAATGCATGCAAGGGTTTTACATCGATTGGACATTTGCTCCCTGGTTGAAAGATCCATACTCAATAGGCATCTATGTATGTTGGTAATTATATCTTTTTGTCTCCTAGGTTACCCTACTTCATCCATGTTTATAATATTTTTCTCTTCTTATTTATAAAATTATGTCTTTTAAATAATTCTGAACATGGGATTGCTACTCTTTATACAGCTCTAAATGATCAGCTACAATCTGAGATCGAGAGGTTAAAACTTCTTTAGCTCAATATGCTTATTGGCATACACAATCCAAAGAGCTCGCAGATGGCAGGTTGGAGTGGTTCATCCACCAATGGTTTGGGCCAACTAATGGATTCTCATGTCAATGATCTGATAGCTTCATACATAGGAACACATGCACATCACAGCTACATCCAGAACAACAACCACACCAAACTGTTGATGACGAGTTTATGGATCAATAGGCAGCAGGCATTGAAGTTTTGATAATATTAAGACATTTGATTTCTGGAGCATACTTCATAATTAAGGAGTATTCTTGTTCAATTTTGTATGTGGGAGTGATATTTATCCTTGCTAAGTTATATTTCGTTGAACTTATTTCAATTGTTCATCTGTTATATATATTTTCTTTGGACTTTAATGTCTAATTTACTTTGATGGGTTATTGCATTTATCCTAGTGCATGGACATTCTTTAAAATTATGTCTGATTGCTTTAACTTGAGTGTAACACCGCAATTTTATGTTTTTGAAAGATTTTAACAAATGTGTGAATTTTTTCTACACATTTCTCGCATGCTTCTGTTCTCTTGAACCAATACCCTGTTGTTGCCAATCATAGAAATGGCCCTGTTACCAATGGCAACACTGTGGGGGTATGGTGGTCATTAGATCAACCTGATAATTTAGTGGTCTTTAAAACAATTCGGTTGTTGGATTGTACATGGATAATATTTTGCAGAATGTTGTTGTACATGAAAAATGGGATATTTTGATGACCCCCCTGCCCTTCCCTGTACTTGTAGTGTGTTAGATGATGATATGCTCCACCAAAATACAATTCAGCGAATTGTAGTTTAATTGGAGTTCTAAGTTGATGCATGTATGATGGCTGACTATCCTTAGCACGTCATTTAGTTGTTGGATTGTTCATATATAAGATTTTACGGCCCCTAGCTTGAATATAGAAAAAATGGGGCATTTCCCTTAGACTCTCTTTATCCATCCTTATACTTTGAGCTTGGTGTGTATTTTTCATGGATGATCATATTGTTTATCATACACTTCGCAACTTTTCGTGGCCAGTATTAGTTTTTGCAATTTGTAGTTGTATGTGTTGCAGAAAGATATTTGTTACAATGGCTATTTCATTTTTGCATTAATCATTTATAGTTCTCTCGTTTATTGCATTATCCTGGACATAATAGCTGCAACAACCCAATATGTTCTCCATTTCAAATTTTGTTCAAAGATTATTCCACTAGTGTGCCTCCATATGTCAAAGATATTCAGACCTTCATGCGACCCTTTGCTTAGGACACTGATTATGGATATGTGGATCTAGCATCTAGCTATGATGTAGAAGCTCTGGCTTTATCTCCTCATAATATTTTGCAATAATGGATCATCATATCCCCTTGGATGTGGTTCATGTAGGGACTTGCCACGTTAATTTACCTAAATCCAATGTCATGCACTTAACCAACCCAATTTAAGCAAACAAACCTTGGTGATCCAAGGGAGACTCTATCCACATCTCCACTACTTTGATAGTTGTATCCCAGTTGCATATCAAACCTCACTGGCCACCACAAATCAAGATTCCATCTTAACAAATGATTACATATAAAATAAGAAGAAACATATATTCCAAGTCTTGTTAATTGTTATAACATAAATTATAGTAATATCCAAGTTGCATATCGAACCTCACTAGCCACCATAAATCAAGATTCCATCTCAACAAATGATTACATATAAAATAGGAGAAACATATATTACAAGTGTTGAATTAATAAATTAAGTGTTATAACATAAATGAATACATCGATTAAACTATGTGTAGTGAGAGACAGGCGACTATCTAACCTTATTACACCTACCCTATGTATTACATGCACTCTAACTAGTAATAACAAGTGGTCGCCTTGCCCATGGGTGCCATCACCATAGTTGAGATGGCTCCTGCCACTTACCGACTTCGCTAGCATGCATGGGGTGATATGGCTGCCAATGTCCTATAGGTACCTATAAAACAACTTAGCGAATGCACCATGAGTACTGATTACAGGACTTACCCACTATATAAACAATGGATTATCACTACTACAAAAAATATTTACCGTGGCGGGCAAAACAGCTTACTACAGAAGAGGTCTTTGGACGATTGCCAAAATCGCCAATAATCTCAGCAGTTTTGGTCCCCGAGATTAAAGACACCTTTAGTCCCGGTCCGTAACACGACCGGGACTAAAGGGTCCCACCCAATGGCTACTGCGCAGAGCTGTCGGGGCAGGGGCCCTTTAGTCCTGGCTCGTGTTACGGGCCAGAACTAAATGGGGGACTTTAGTCCCGGTTGGTCCCACCAGCGGGGACTAAAGCTTTAGGCCTGGTTGGTGGCTTGCTACGGGGCTAAATGGTCTCTTTTTAGTCTCTATTTTTACTTCCAGCCGGACTAAAAGTGCACAGGTTATATCTTTCTCCTTTCTTTCTCCCCAAGATCGAGCCTATTTAAAATTCTGTGAGCTTTATTCCCTCTCTTTTTGCTTGTCGTTGCTTGTTCTTGCTTGTTCTTGCTTATTCTTCGTCTCCGGGCCCATTGGTGATCTTCTTCGACTCCGTCATCGACTCTTCGTGTTTAGAGGAGGTAACTAGCTTCATCGTCCCATGTCATTCTAATATTGTTTTCGTCCTTGTGATTTGTCCACCACTTTGAGCTAAAATTTACTTGTTAGTTTGAATTCATAGCTTAAATTAGTATTCATAGCTTAAATTACTAACCATATATATAATAATTTATGGTTTGCTATAAATTAAAGAATTATAGTGTCTTTTTTTAATCTTTCTTCTATATATAATTGATATCATAAAAGGAATTTAATTAATAGGGTTCATCAAATCAACTTGTTAGCTAGACTTGTTAGTTTGAGCATGTATAAAGATTTTGATCATAGAGTTCATCAAATTGACTTGATATTTTTTTATTGCTAGATAGTATCCATTATATTTTCCATGGTTAAAACAAGACAAGTATAGAATTTTATTATTAGTGTCTTTTTAATTACTTTTCTTTAGAAAATATTGTGTTTATAATAGTTTGCAGCAATGAATATAGAGAGTAGACAAAAATTAAAATAAAATCATGCATAGTTTAAATAAATGAGTATGGATATAGTAGATGGCAACCATGACCAGATCCTCAGTCTCTCATCACCGGGATCCAAAGCGTCTGCGGCCGGATCTTCCTCTCATTGCTTGCGGCGATTGTAAGCAGAAGATTGTGAAGGAGTACCGAGTGAAAAAAGAGGGAATAAACAAGGATCGTATATTCTACAAGTGTCTGAATCATGAGGTGGGTTATTATTTCCCCACAGTTGATTAATATGGTTAATTTATACCAGTTTTGTTTGATGATGTTGTTTAAATTCCTTATTCTTTGTTCTAATTGCAGTGCGAGGGCACCGGCGGATGTAAAGGTTGGTACTGGGAGAAAGAGTACATTCAGCAGAGAGTTCTTGTAGTAGGGGGATACAAGCTGGTTGCGAAAGAGGGATGCGTCCCAGATCTCGGCTTAGGAGGCGAGAGGAGGGGTGCTCAGTATCCTGAGTCCCCTATCTCTACATGAGTGGAGTGAAGTGTGTTCGTGTGTTACCTGATGAGCTATGGTTGTGTGTTATGCTTGCGTGCTACACTTGTCCCCTAGAAGGTGCCCTGCCTCCTCTTTTATAGTCACAAGGGATGGCAAGGGATGGCAGGGTTTTACATTTGTAAGTCTGTAACTCGTCTTCAGCTACGATGCGTGGATACGGCAGGGTCGCGTATCGCGTATCCAATATTGCGCGGATACGGATACAGCTTGGATACACCATGGATACGTATTCAGGTCATACTATAACAAATTTGGATACGTATCGGATTGGATACGAGTATCTGATACGTGTGGGCCGATTTGGACACGGCCCATGGAAAGAAAATGGCCCAAATTGCATTACATGACGCACTGTCTTCCTGGCTCGCATTGTATTCATGTACTAGAACGTGCATTGGCGCCGTATCGACTCCTATTCCCAGCTCTCGCACTTCCACTTTGACTCGTGAGTCGTGACTTGGCGGCGGCGGTGGCGACCGGCTAGGCTGTGCAACTGCAAGCAGCTGACGACGGCGAGCCGAAGACGCCCTCCTCGAAATCTCCTCGTCCTCAGGTGATCTGCAACTGCATCCTTCTGCCTCTAGCCCTAGCCCAGTCCAGGCAATCAACGATCTTTGTAGTTGTAGTTCTGTTCATCATGTGATGTGTTCCGTGCTCGTATCTGAAATTTTGTCCATTATTAGTTTAAGTAAGAGTAGATGGCATCGCGTGATGAACGTGCTCTTCTTGAAGTTGATGACCAACAAAAGAAGAAGAATCCATTGTGGAAACATGTTGTGCTTTTAGAGAGAAGAATCCATTGCATGTGTTATCCCGTACGTATTATTTACTTAACTGTTATATTATATATGCATATGAACTCAGTTATTTGTGAACATGTGGTCTATGGATGAGCGACATTTGAAGTTGTGAACTATGTTATTTTATATTAAATCATGGAATTATTATTATTATTATTATTATTATTATTATTATTATTATTATTATTATTATTATTATTATTTTATTATTATTATTATTATTATTATTATTATTATTATTATTATTATTATTATTATTATTATTATTATTATTATTATTATTATTATTATTATTATTATTATTATTATTATTATTATTATTATTATTAAAGTATTAGCCGTATCCCCGTGTCACTGTTTTTTTGGAGAATAGTGTATCTGCGTATCGGATACGTATTGTATCTGATACCCGTATTTGTATCTATGTAACGTAGGTCTTCAGTGCGGCGTAGCGTAACAGTGCCGACCCTGTGGAGATCGGCCGCCTAGTCCTTGGGGTGTGGGTGACGGCGTGGTCGTCCCTGTGGAGTGTCGCCGAGCCCTATTCGGGTCGTGGAGGTCGGATCCGAGATCCTGTGGCCTGTCTTGCCATAGTGGAATAGTAACTGCCAAGGTATGGTTACAGTGGCAGGGGTTAATCTCCTCCATTCCTCTTACTGTCGTGCAGCGCCTTACAGTGACAACGGTAAGCCGTCATAGTGATGGGAGTTGTTGGAATAATGGACAGCACGCCCTGCTGCAGTGTGGGGGGCATGGCATCCGTCGCATCAGTGGTATGGGCACCGTGCGTTGGAAGCCTAGCACCGTGGCCGAGACTTGGGCGAAGAGTTGATTGCGCTCGAGGCCGGGGCTCGGTTGAGGCGGAGGTTGTGCTCGAGGCTAAGGGCTCTGGTGACGGTGGTTGCGCTCGAAACGGGGCTCGGTTGAGGCGGAGATTGCGCTCGAGGCCGGGGCTCAGTCAAAGCAGAGATTGCGCTCGAGGCCGGGGCTCGGTCGAGGCGGAGATTGTGCTCGAGGCTAAGGGCCCGGGCGAGACAAAAATTGCGCCTGAGGCCAAGGGCTCGGGCGAGACGGAGATTGCGCCCGAGGCTAAGGGCTCGGGCGAGGTGCTAGTTTATGCTAGGGCTCAGAGTTCGCCCCTATTCTTTTTTGTTGCTTTTTTCCTCTTAATTTGAGTATCCCGGTTTATGGTACCCAACAACGACAGTATGGTCTGCCGTCTTTTGGCCACTTAAAACAGTAGGGTCTGCCTAGCAGTAGCAGCATTCCCGTCACTGTTTCATGCCCATGTATTCCTAGTGGGTGGAGCAAATGCTATTGCAGCTGAGAGACCTCCTATCTCTATGGTCATTTACTACGGGCAACAGTTGTGACCAGAGCACAAGGAGCCATGCTGGCTATGGGGCAGCCTTGCTGGCATTGGCTAACTAGTTTGACATCATGAGCATTAGTGGCAACAACTTTTGTGCTGGGAAAAAAAATTCTCAGCCCCTTATTTGTCGAAACCCCCACCCCAATCCGGCTGCTGTGCCAAATCTAATACTTGGCAACATGGACAGACCTTGGTTGCCAGCATGGTCACTAGCTCTTGGAGCTACAAGTAGAAGTAGCTTGTCATGAGAAGGCATTGCACCAAGGAGCACTCCTTCTCTGAGACCGGCACGGAGACGATCAATATAGACAACCGACTGGAGAAGCTTGTGAAAACAGATCCTAAGAGGGAAAGAAGTTCCAATATGTATGGAACTGTATATATTAGATGATGTGTAATATTTATCCATTTATTTTTTAAAATCAAATGAATTTGACACTGCCAGACATTTGATTGTTGCTTCACATGTTTGACATCACAGATATGGTGAATTCTGTGTTTGAAACATAATGTGTGGAGTGTCATATCCACTTAAATATTCTTTAAGAATAAAAAACATGTGAATGTTTGATACACTTTGATCTCGTTACTCCATATATTAGAAATGTTGATCATAAGATCTGCAATTAATTTATCATTCAATGGTGTAATAATGCATGCAAGGGCTTTCCATCGATTGGTCACTTGCTCCCTGGTTCAAAGATTAATACTCAATGGGCATCTATCTATATTGGCAATCATGTCTTTTTGTCTCCTTGGTGACCCCAACAGCTAAGAGACCTGCTATCTCTATGGACATTTACTATGAACAATAGTTGTGACCAGAGCATTGGGAGCAACACAGACTATTGGGTAGCCATGGTGGCATTGGCCAACCAGTTTGACATGATAAGCATTGGCGGCAATAGCTAGACTGCTAGGCCAAATTTTCTCAGCTACTTATTTGTGGAAAACCCCACCCCTATCCCTGTTGTGGCGAAGCTGATACTTGTCAACATGTATAGACCTAGGTTGCCACCATGGTCACTAGCTCTTGAAGCTACTGGTAGCAGCAGCATGTCGCGAGAAGGCGCAGCAATAAGGAGCACTATTTCTCTGACATGAAGATGGAGACGATCAATAAGGACAACTGACTGGAGGAGCTTGTGAAAACAAATCCTAAGAGGGTCAAGAAGTACATGTATTCATTTTTTTTCCAATACCTCACATTCAATTCTCCAATGTCATAGAAACTTAGTATGACACAAACTTGCAATAAGAAGTTACAATATTTATGGAACTATATATATTAGATAATGTGTTACAGTTTATCCATTTATTTTCAAAATCAAATGAATCTGACACTGCAAGACTGTGGCATTGGATTGTAGCTTCACATATTTGGATCACACATATGATGAATTATGTGTTTGCAACATAATGCGTGGAGTGTCATATCCACTTAAATATTCTTTTAGAATAAAAAAACATGTGAAACGATTGATACACTTTGATCTCATTACTCCGTACATTAGAAATGGTTAACATAAGATTTGTAGTTAATTTATCATTCAAGGGTGTAATAATGCCTGCAAGGCTTTTCATCGATTGGTCACTTGCTGCCTAGTTCAAAGATTCGTACTCAATAGGCATCTATATATGTTAGCAATCATGTATTTTTGTCTCCTCGGTGACTGCAAAAGCTGAGAGACCTTCTATCTCTATGGCCATTTACTATGAGCAACACGGGCTATTGGGCAGCCATGCTAGTGATGGCCAACAAGTTTGGCATGATAAGCATTGGTGGCAACAGCTATGTGCTAGGCCAAAAATTCTCAGCTCCTTATTTGTGGAAAACTCCACCCCTATCCCCGATGTGCCAAAGCTGATACTTGGCAACATGGATAGACCTAGGTTGCCACCACAGACGCGTCAGCTCTTGGAGCTACCAGTAGTGACAACATGTCACGAGAAGGTGCAACACCATGGAGAACTACATCGATCTCTAAGACCGAGACAAAGATGATCAATAAAGACAACCGACTGGAGCAGGTTGTGAAAACAGATCCTAAGAGGGTCAAGAAGTACGTGTATTCATGGTTTTCCGATACCTCACATTCAATTTTGTAGTGTCATAGAGACTTAATGTCCACAAACTTGAAATAAGAAGTTGCAATATTTATGAAACTATATATTTTAGAACTATATATATAAGATGTGTTACTGTTTATCCATTTATTTTTCAAAATCAAATGAATTTGACACTACCAGACTATGGGGCATTTGATTGTTGCTTCACATGTTTGACATCACACATATGGTGAATTATGTGTTTGAAACATAATGTATGGAGTGTCGTATCTAGCTAAATAGTCTTTGAGAATAAAAAACATTTGAAAGGATTGATACACTTTATCTTGTTACTCCATATATTAGAAATGTTGATCATAAGAGCTGCAGTTAATTTATCAATCAAGGGTGTAATAATGCATGCAAGGGCATTTCATTCATTGGTCACTTGCTCCCTAGTTCAATGATTCATACTCAATAGACATCTATATATGTTGGCAATCATGTCCTTTTGTTTCCTTGGTGACCCTATTTCATCCATGTTTACAATATTTCTCCCTTCTTATTTATAAACTTATATGTTTAAATAATTCTGTAACAGGGGATTGTTACTCTCTACACAGCTCTAAATGATCAGCTACAATATGAGATCGAGAGGTTAAACTTCTTTAGCTCAATATGCTTTATGATAATGGCAATCACAATCCAAAGAGCTTGCAGATGGCACTGACTGATGGATTCACATGTGGATGATCTATCTCACATCAGCTTCAAGTACAGGAACTCACGCCACAGATGCAGCTAAAAAAACAACCACGTCAAACTGTTGATGACGACTTCTAGGTCAACAGCCGCAGCCATGGAAGTTCTTATAATATTTAGGTTTAGACATTTACTTTCTAGAAGCATACTTCATATTAAGAACTATTCTATTAGGATTTTGTATGTATGTGTAACACTCTGGTGTTAAGCCAACTAAAAGCGGATCATGTCATCATGAGCATTGCAAAGCATAATTGTTGAGCACATCATTATGCATCAACCTAAAATCAAGTTTATTTTTGGTTGATTGTGCTTAGGAAGTAAAATATGCTTAGTTTGTGTATGGAGGTTTGTTTTGGTATTTAAAACCCTTGGGTGAAAGTTTTCCGAAAAGCTTAAGGGGAAAACCCTGAGTTTTAAAACCCTGAATTTGCCCCCTTTTGTGCAATTCAAAAACCAAGCAAAATTTGAAGTTGAGTTCAAAAGCAAAGTTGTAGATCTTGTCAAGATGTACAACTTTGGTGTTTTGAGTTTTTGAAGTTTCAGTACAAAATCCAAAGTAATTTTGAAAATACAGATTTCCAGAAAGTGTCCCCTTTTCCAATTTGTATCTCCAATTCAAAATCTATTTGAAATTTTGAACAATGGTCAATATGAAAGTTGTAGGTCTCAAAAAGTTGAACAACTTTCACGTTGGGAGTTTTTCAAGTTGTTTTGGAAAATCAAAAGTAATTTTGGAATTTCTGATCTGCTCCAATTCAAAATTGGAATTTTTCTCAATTGGAGATTTGAATTTCCAACTGTTTGGTTCAATTTCGTCCATTTCTATTTAAAATCAGTCTTTGGTCACTAAAGATGTTTTGTAGCTCATCAAATTTTGCACAACTCTTATTTTGGCAGAATTTTGACTTCTATTCAAATTTTGGTCAATTTTCACATAAAACAAAAGGAGAGTAGATAAGGGAGAGCTACAGTGATCCAATGGGGATCACGAGCTCGTCCACCGCGGTTGCAGAGCGGGCAGGCACCGCTCTCGCGCGCGCTGCCACGCACTGGACCACGCAGCTGCTTGGCTGCGCGTGTCCGCCGTGAAGTGGACACGGTCCCGACGTGCTCATCCTTTCTCCTCGGTGTTTCCCCTGAGCGGCCGTCTTGTCCTCTTCTTCTCACCCAACTCCGGCGACCCCTCTGCGCCATCAAAATCCACCTCGGTTGCTCCCTTTCCAATCCACCCGAGCATTCCGATAGCTTCACCAAGTTCTCAGCAGTCGATTGCGCCCCCGAGCGCAAGCTCTACCCTTCCACAACTCCACACCGAGCCGTTTTCCTCTCCAACTCCGGCCGAAACGCCGCCGCGAGCACCTCACCGTGGCCAGCATCACCCCGAGCTTCTCCGCCGCTGCTTCTTGCTCCTTTGGGATCGCGGTGAGCCACTGATGCTCTTGCGCTGCTCAATTCGCGCTCTACTCAAGCATAGTGGCCGGTGTTTGTCCGGCCGAGGCGGTCGTCCGCCGTGCCCGTGGTCGCGGAGGCTAGGCTAGGGGAGAGCGGGTGTAAAGGGGGTCTTCGGGTGCGCAAAGGACCGGAGCTGCTAACCCACCCCACCGCGGAGGCCGGGAGCTCACCGGCGTTGAGCTGGAGCTCGCCGGAGTGGAGGCGGGAGGTAGGAGACGCCTCTGACGAGCGGGACCCGCCTGTCAGCGGCTGTGAGTGAAGGCAGCGCCCGCGCGCGTGACGCGGGAAAGTCTCCGGGCCGACTTGGGCCGTGCCCAAGCGGGCCGTCTGCGCAACAGTGCTGTTTTTCTTTTTCCTTTTTGATTAAAAATGCTTGATGTTTGAAATTATGTTATAAATTGTGTAGTGATCCAAAAATGATGAAAATTTTTGTGTAGATTCCAGAGAATGTAAATAGTGTAGGAAAAATATTAGATTTTATTTTATGATAGTTTGCATGTATCTATAAATAGCCTCTGTTTATTAATGGATAAACCTTTCATGATTTTTAACAATTTATAGGTATATCCGAAAATCATGAAATTTAATATGTGAACTTCTGTTACTGTTATCTAGCTTCAGGAATAATTTCAACTCTTTTTGATAAAGTATGCTCTGTTCCTTAATAAAGCTATTTAAAATAAGTATAAAAGAAATAGAAATATTTAATCCTTTTAGGATTTGAGTGGTATTTTGGATTGATTGGCAACCAGTGGTCACTTAGCATGATATGCTCCCTGGTTATGATTTATTTTATATAAATGATCTTTGTTGTTTGATAGATACCCAATACTGCTTAATAAAAAAATGATAAAGTTTGTTTAGTAGTAATCTATGCTTTGATAGCTAGCTTAATTTGTTTCTTTACCATGAAGGTAAATTGTACTCGAGATAATCATGTTTGTTGTTGTCATCCAAGAACATGTAACCTGTCTTTATCATGCCATGAGTATCTCATAATCATGCATATGCACTTTTACGTATAGAATACGCTCCGGAAGAATCTGATCCTCAGTGGGTTGCTTCCGAGTTTGTGGATCCTTCGGGTTTTGCTGAGTTGCCGAACTTCCCTTCCGGTCAAGGCAAGCCCCAGACATTAAACCCTATCCTTGTATTTTCATAAAGTTATTTATATCACTTGAGTTAATATGATGCATTAGGTGAATAGGAGTTGAGTGAATCCTAATTGCTGCATTATCTACCTTGATGATTTCAATATTAACCTTGATACCTGTTTTATGAAAATACTTAGTATGCTTAGCCCTGCTTATTGGATAGGTTTTCATATGAGAAAGTTTGAAGGGTTGTTGTGGAATACTTTTATGGTTAATGATGTTCAACTTGAGACCGGTCGGTGGACTTGCTTTAAGAATGGAGTCTTAAAGTAGTGTCTCCAACTGTGTCGATTAAGGACCGTACCGTTGTTAGCCTGTTGTGATTGAGACCTTTTGAGTACAGCCCACATGCGGTGGTAAGCCTTACCTATAGCTATTCCGATACTTGAGAACGGCTAACTGCGTACTGGGAGTGGAGAGATGGCGAGAGTAGCGTGTACCCACCTTACGGATCTGAGATGACCGGGAAACATCTAGATTGGCTGTAGGATGATGGTGCACTGTACTCTCGAGTGACGCTGGACCCGTTCTTGTATGGGAGGATCTATAGAAACAGGTTGACATATGCAAGATTAAGTTCTACATATGTCGTGTGGTACTGAATCCCCAGCTAGGTTTAATCGATTCGAATCGCCGTGTTTCCTCGGATATGGAGCCTCAATCCTCGTACCATCATCGTAGTAATAAGTGAATCTTTGGTATAAGAAAGATATGGTTTGTTTATGAAAGTTTGATAATAATTTGGTCAGTCATAAATGATAACTTTGAGTTAAAACTTGAAAGTAGGTTTTAACCTTAGTAAGCTTTTATGCAAAAGAAATGCTTTGATCTTGCTAAAGCTTTACCTTGAATTCCTATAACCTGCATACCTGAGTTTTCACCTCTTTTATAGTCGGTTAAGTCTTGTTGAGTACTTTTGTACTCAGGGTTTATTAACCCCTGTTGCAGGTGAACCCTTTGATAATCCTTTTGATGGTCGTTGTTTCTTCACTCTTGTGGAGGAGAGTGATGATGATGAATCTGATGTGTGACCTTGGGCAAGTAAATCAAGTTGTGTGACTTATGGTTTATGTAATAATAAGTTCCGAACCTTTTATGTACTAAATACTTATGGTATGTAAACTACGAACTTAAGTTTCAATCTATGTTATGTAACCTTTCCGCTTTTACTCTGATTTCTCTTATCTATGAAATGTTGTAATACTGTGATGCTTCATGAGGGAATTCCTGAAAAGAATGTAACGTGGATGATTCGGGTTTCCTGAGGACACCCGACAGACTTCTTGAGTCATTTGGAACTCGTACACGCCGATCGGAAGTCTTTGAGACAACGATGGGTGTATGTGGGCCACTTAATTCAGGAGGTTCTGCCACAGCTGGTATCAGAGCAGGTTTCCCTTAGAAAGTATAGCAGTATTCAATTTTAAAAACTTCAAAAGCTTTTGAGTCAAACTAAACTTCAAATTAGTTTGAGTCCAAATTGCTTCTAAGCTTGTCGTATGCTTCTAACTTGTCTCAATTCATTCTTTAGACTTATCCTTCTGTCTAAATGGATATGTTCTTAGTATAATTATGGTGATAATTATATACAAGGAACGATGCTTATAATATTATAATATTGCCCTATTTATGAAAAGCAAGTTTATGCACTTTTATGTTAAGTGACTAATTTAAAGTTAATTATTTGTTTGATGTATGCTTTGTTCGTAAGTACGTTTCATGCATCATTATTGATAACATGTAATTAACTTTCCTCCTTAAAGTTGTTAATAATTAGAGGTAATATGTTTACCTAATTGTAAAACTCTATCCTTTAACCTTGGAACATATATAGTTCTAATATTCAAAATAAAAAAAATATTTTGGCAGATGGCTCGTACCCGCCTAACCGCTCGCAAGTCAACCGGAGGTCGTGTCCCAAGGCACCAGTTGGCATCAAGGGATCCGCCACCCTCCGACAGCAGCGACAGCAGCACTGATAACTCCAGCGATGGAAATGGGAGTGACACTAGCGGAGGTCCTCCTTCGCCAAGGACCTACAGGCTTATGAAGAATGATCTGCGCTTGATGCTCACTGACAACATCAACATGGAAGTTCAGCTGTACCATATGGCGGGGTATGTGGTCAATCTTGAGGCCTATACCAACATCCTCCATGAGGAGGTGCACCAGCTGCATAATGCCCTCAACCCACCCGAGGCTCCTGACGCAGCAGAGGAAGGACCAGTTGTCATCCAAGTGGATAGTGATACTTCTGAGGATGAAGCAGAAGAACCAGGAACTCCCACTCTAGATGAGGATATTACCACCAGTGGGTCGGATATGGATGACGACTAGGTGTTGAGTAGGCAAGAAGTATAACCTAGTGTGATCTTCTGACTTTGTAACTTAGTTAGTCAGAAAACCTCTAGTATGGGAAGATGTGTAAAATAGTGGTTTCAGTAGTCCTGCCCGAGAGCGGACTTGTATGATAAATAAGATGAACGTGCTTGTGTTATGTATGTCATGATGTATGGTGGTTAAGTAAGAATGTTAATCAAAGTGTGATGCGTTTTTTTTAAACAGATGCCTGCTAACAACCTTGGAGCTAGTTCTTCCTAGGGTGGGGATGATTTTCCTAATGCACCACCAGTTCCACCCTCTTTGGCTGATGCAATTACAGCATTGGTCAATGCAACAACTCTGTTAGCACAAAACCAGAATGTTGGTCAGCGTGGCCGTGGTCGCAATAACCGAGAAGAAACCACCTATGTTGACTTCACAGATACTCGTCCCCCAGTATTTACAAAGGCTGATGAACCTCTTGAAGCTGAGGATTGGCTTCGCACTATGGAGCAAAAGTTCAGTCTCATCAACTGTACTGAAACCCAGAAGCCAGCTTTCGCCGCTCAGCAGCTGAGAGGAGCAGCAGGGGTTTGGTGGGAAAACTTACTGGCTGTTCAACCAGCCCGCCACCGAATCACTTGGGGAGAATTCAAGGAAGCCTTCAGGGCTCATTACATTCCCAAGGGAGTTATGAAAATGAAGCTCGAAGAGTTCTTAGCTCTCCGTCAGGGGGATGAACCAGTCATGCAGTATATTGGAAAGTTTAATCATCTGTCCCAATACGCAATTGAGCAAATCAACACTGATGAAAAGAAGAAGGAATGTTTCATGAGAGGCTTGAATACAAAGCTTCAACTGATGATGGCATCATGTGGCAATATATCTTATCATGAGGCAGTGAACATTGCTATCTCCAGTGAAAAAAAGAACCGCAAACATAAGGAGGCTAAGAAGAAGAAGGGGTTTGTCTCAGGGTCTGGATCATCTGGCGGCAACAAGAAGCGCCAGAGGCTCGTATATCATCCAGCTCAGCAGTTCCGCCCATCTTATCGTCCTTCTTATCAGCCGCCTCAGCAGTAGAATATGCAGAGGAGCTTTGCAAGGCCGACAATGCCGTTCAATGTTCAACGACAGCCGAATGCTCCTGCCATTCGTCCTCCAGTGCCACAAGCTGCAAACAACCCTTGTTACAATTGTGGGAAGAGTGGACATTTTTCTCGTGAATGTCCATACCCAAGGCAAAATGTTCCAAATGTCAATGCACCAAGACCAGTTGGAAATCAGCAAACAAATCAAAACAAAGGTAATGCTCAGAATCAGCAGAAGGGTAAGGGTACTCAGAAAACAGGAAGGGTTTTCCACACTCAAGTTGAAGCTATACCTGAAGGAGAACCAGTGATGCTTGGTATGTTCCCTGTTGCCCAACATTCAGCGCTTACACTTTTTGATTCTGGTGCATCATATACTTTCATGAATAGAACATTTGTGGAAAAGCATAATATACCTATTGGTGCAACAAAAGATGAGTTCTTTATACAGTCACCTGGGGGTCGACTATGCACTAAGGAAATGGTACATCAGGTACCAATAGACTTGGGTGGATATATATTTCCAACATCCATGATAGTGTTAAAAGATCCAAGTATAGATGTGATCTTGAGTATGAACTGGATGAGCCAGAGAGGTGCAGTTATAGACACCTTAAATAGAACCATCAAGGTCAACTTACCTAATAGCAAGTCTCAACTTCTTATCCATCTTCCTACCCTTAAGAGAGCAGTTGAGCAAGTATGTGCTATCTCTGTCAAGGAAATCAAGGACATTCTAGTGGTCTGTGAATTTTCGGATGTGTTTCTAGAGGATTTACCTGGTCTGCCACCTGATCGTGATGTGGAGTTTGAAATAGAGCTCAAGCCAGGGACAGCACCAATATCCAGAAGAGCTTATAGAATGCCACCAAAAGAATTAGCAGAATTAAAAACTCAGTTGCAAGAATTGATGGATAAAGGTTTCATTCGACCTAGTTCGTCACCATGGGGTTGTCCGGCAATCTTTGTGAAGAAAAAGGACAATACCTTGAGGCTATGTGTGGATTATCGTCCTTTGAATGAAGTAATAATTAAGAATAAGTATCCTTTGCCCCGTATTGATCTTCTCTTTGATCAACTAACTAGTGCTAAGGTATTTTCGAAGATAGACTTGAGATCTGGGTATCATCAAATTAAGATTAAACCAAAAGATGTTCCGAAAACGGCATTCACTACCAGATATGGTCTGTATGAAGATCTGGTCATGTCTTTTGGTCTGACAAATGCCCCAGCACATTTTATGTACTTGATGAATTCAGTGTTCATGCCAGAGTTAGATAAGTTCGTGGTGGTATTCATTGATGACATTCTCATCTATTCCAAAACTAAAGAAGAGCATGAAGAGCATCTCAGGATAGTGTTGACTCGCCTGAGAAAACATCAGTTATATGCTAAATTTAGCAAGTGTGAATTCTGGATAGATGAAGTTCAATTTTTGGGTCATGTCCTGTCAGCTGAAGGTGTTGCAGTAGATCCAAGCAAAGTTCAGGAAGTTCTGGACTGGAAGTCACCAACTTCAGTACATCAAGTTCGGAGTTTCTTAGGATTGGCGGGGTACTATCGCAGATTTATCCCTAACTTCTCCAAGATCTCTAAACCAATGACAACACTGCTAAAGAATGATACGAAGTTTGTGTGGTCATCCGAGTGTGAAGAAGCTTTTCAAACTTTGAAAAAGTTGTTGACCACTGCACCAGTGCTAGCTCAACCTGATATTGAAAAATCTTTTGATGTGTATTGTGATGCTTCAGGCAAAGGCATTGGGTGTGTACTAATGCAAGAAGGCAGAGTCATTGCCTATGCTTCACGACAACTTAAGCGTCATGAAGAGCATTATCCAACACATGATCTAGAGTTGGCAGCTGTAGTCCATGCTCTGAAGATCTGGCGGCACTATCTGCTGGGTAATACTTGTCACATATACACTGATCATAAGAGTTTGAAATACATCTTCACTCAGTCAGAATTGAATATGCATCAGAGAAGGTGGTTAGAACTGATAAAAGATTATGATCTTGAAGTACATTATCACCCAGGCAAAGCCAATGTAGTGGCGGATGCACTCAGTCGAAAGAGTCATTGCAATTGTCTGGAAGTCAAGCCTATAGACCTTACCTTGTGTTATGAATTTGAGAAGTTAAGTCTTGAAATGATTCCGCAAGGCAGCCTTGCAAATATGACAGTTCAATCATCTATCAAAGATCAGATTATTACAACTCAGAAAGAAGATAAAGGTATGATCTTTTTAAAAGAAAAGATTCAGTCTGAGCAGAATTCCAAATTCAGAATAGATGAAGCTGGAGTGATTTGGTTCAAGGATCGTTTAGTAGTTCCAAAAGTCCCTGAACTCAGAAAACAAATTCTTGATGAAGCTCATGCAACAAGACTTTCAATCCATCCAGGCAGTAATAAGATGTATCATGATTTGAAACAAAGGTTCTGGTGGACTAAAATGAAGCTTGAAATTGCTAGTTATGTGGCTAGATGTGATACTTGTCAAAAAGTGAAAGCAATTCATCTTAGGTCTGCTGGAGAATTGCAACCTTTGCCAATTCCATCTTGGAAGTGGGATGACATTAGTATGGACTTCATAGTGGGTCTACCCAGAACATTGAGAGGGTTTGATTCCATATGGGTCATTGTTGATCGTCTAACCAAATCGGCCCATTTCATTCCTATAAGAAAAGATTATCGAGCTTCTGACTATGCTAAGATATACTTTAACAGAATTGTGAGTTTACATGGTGTTCCAAAGACTATTGTATCTGATAGAGGGACACAATTTGTAAATGCTTTCTAGAAGCATTTGCATAAGTCCTTGGTACCAAACTTTTGCATAGTACAGCTTATCATCCACAGACTGGAGGTCAGACTGAAAGGGTCAATCAGATCTTAGAAGATATGTTAAGATCGTGTGTACTCAGTTATTCAGAGAAGTGGCACGAGTGTTTGCCTTTAGCAGAATTCTCTTACAATAATAGTTATCAAGAAAGCATTAAGATGGCACCATTCGAAGCTCTATATGGCAGAAGATGCAGAACACCTTTGAATTGGTCAGAACCTGGAGAACATAGTCTCTTCAGGGTTGACTTAGTCAAAGAAGCCGAAGAGAAAGTCAGGCTCATTCGAGAGAACATGAAGATAGCACAGTCCAGGCAAAAGAGTTATGCTGATAAGAGACGTCGATCTCTTACCTTTGAGGTTGGTGATTATGTATACCTCAAAGTATCACCGATGAAAGGAGTCACTCGATTTGGAGTAAAAGGAAAGTTGGCACCTCGATATATAGGTCCATATCAAATCCTTGAAAGATGTGGAAAGGTGGCATATCGTCTAGATTTACCACCACAGTTGTTATCAGTTCACAATGTGTTTCATGTCTCTCAGTTGAAGAAATGTCTTCAAGTGCCTGATCATATCATTTCTGTTGAAGGGATTGAGTTAAAGCCGGATCTGACATATTCAGAGTATCCTATCAAGATTCTGGATCAAAAAGATCGAGTTACTCGTAGAAGAACTATCAAATTCTACAAGGTGCAATGGAATCAACATACCGAAGATGAAGCCACGTGGGAGTCCGAAGAGTTTCTCCTAGAAAGTTTTCCTGAGTTTCTTCTGTCTTATCCTTGTAATCTGTAGTATGATGATCTATCCCTGTTTTTGTAAAAGTTGGTTTTGGAAGTGCTTGACAAACTTCCTTTCCATTAGTTAGCCTTCAAGTTAAATCTCGGGACGAGATTTCTTTAAGGGGGAAAGAGCTGTAACACTCTGGTGTTAAGCCAACTAAAAGCGGATCATGTCATCATGAGCATTGCAAAGCATAATTGTTGAGCACATCATTATGCATCAACCTAAAATCAAGTTTATTTTTGGTTGATTGTGCTTAGGAAGTAAAATATGCTTAGTTTGTGTATGGAGGTTTGTTTTGGTATTTAAAACCCTTGGGTGAAAGTTTTCCGAAAAGCTTAAGGGGAAAACCCTGAGTTTTAAAACCCTGAATTTGCCCCCTTTTGTGCAATTCAAAAACCAGACAAAATTTGAAGTTGAGTTCAAAAGCAAAGTTGTAGATCTTGTCAAGATGTACAACTTTGGTGTTTTGAGTTTTTGAAGTTTCAGTACAAAATCCAAAGTAATTTTGAAAATACAGATTTCCGGAAAGTGTCCCCTTTTCCAATTTGTATCTCCAATTCAAAATCTATTTGAAATTTTGAACAATGGTCAATATGAAAGTTGTAGGTCTCAAAAAGTTGAACAACTTTCATGTTGGGAGTTTTTCAAGTTGTTTCGGAAAATCAAAAGTAATTTTGGAATTTCTGATCTGCTCCAATTCAAAATTGGAATTTTTCTCAATTGGAGATTTGAATTTCTAACTGTTTGGTTCAATTTCGTCCATTTCTATTTAAAATCAGTCTTTGGTCACTAAAGATGTTTTGTAGCTCATCAAATTTTGCACAACTCTTATTTTGGCAGAATTTTGACTTCTATTCAAATTTTGGTCAATTTTCACATAAAACAAAAGGAGAGTAGATAAGGGAGAGCTACAGTGATCCAATGGGGATCACGAGCTCGTCCACCGCGGTTGCAGAGCGGGCAGGCACCGCTCTCGCGCGCGCTGCCACACACTGGACCACGCAGCTGCTTGGCTGCGCGTGTCCGCCGTGAAGTGGACATCCCGACGTGCTCATCCTTTCTCCTCGGTGTTTCCCCTGAGCGGCCGTCTTGTCCTCTTCTTCTCACCCAACTCCGGCGACCCCTCTGCGCCATCAAAATCCACCTCGGTTGCTCCCTTTCCAATCCACCCGAGCATTCTGATAGCTTCGCCAAGTTCTCAGTAGTCGATTGCGCCCCCGGGCGCAAGCTCTACCCTTCCACAACTCCACACCGAGCCGTTTTCCTCTCCAACTCCGGCCGAAACGCCACCGCGAGCACCTCACCGTGGCCAGCATCACCCCGAGCTTCTCCGCCGCTGCTTCTTGCTCCTTTGGGATCGCGGTGAGCCATTGATGCTCTTGCGCTGCTCAATTCGCGCTCTACTCAAGCGTAGTGGCCGGTGTTTGTCCGGCCGAGGCGGTCGTCCGCCGTGCCCGTGGTCGCGGAGGCTAGGCTAGGGGAGAGCGGGTGTAAAGGGGGTCTTCGGGTGTGCAAAGGACCGGAGCTGCTAACCCACCCCACCGCGGAGGCCGGGAGCTCACCGGCGTTGAGCTGGAGCTCGCCGGAGTGGAGGCGGGAGGTAGGAGACGCCTCTGACGAGCGGGACCCGCCTGTCAGCAGCTGTGAGTGAAGGCAGCGCCCGCGCGCGTGACGCGGGAAAGTCTCCGGGCCGACTTGGGCCGTGCCCAAGCGGGCCGTCTGCGCAACAGTGCTGTTTTTCTTTTTCCTTTTTGATTAAAAATGCTTGATGTTTGAAATTCTGTTATAAATTGTGTAGTGATCCAAAAATGATGAAAATTTTTGTGTAGATTCCAGAGAATGTAAATAGTGTAGGAAAATATTAGATTTTATTTTATGATAGTTTGCATGTATCTATAAATAGCCTCTGTTTATTAATGGATAAACCTTTCATGATTTTTAACAATTTATAGGTATATCCAAAAATCATGAAATTTAATATGTGAACTTGTGTTACTGTTATCTAGCTTCAGGAATAATTTCAACTCTTTTTGATAAAGTATGCTCTGTTCCTTAATAAAGCTATTTAAAATAAGTATAAAAGAAATAGAAATATTTAATCCTTTTAGGATTTGAGTGGTATTTTGGATTGATTGGCAACCAGTGGTCACTTAGCATGATATGCTCCCTGGTTATGATTTATTTTATATAAATGATCTTTGTTGTTTGATAGATACCCAATACTGCTTAATAAAAAAATGATAAAGTTTGTTTAGTAGTAATCTATGCTTTGACAGCTAGCTTAATTTGTTTCTTTACCATGAAGGTAAATTGTACTCGAGATAATCATGTTTGTTGTTGTCATCCAAGAACATGTAACCTGTCTTTATCATACCATGAGTATCTCATAATCATGCATATGCACTTTTACGTATAGAATACGCTCCGGAAGAATCTGATCCTCAGTGGGTTGCTTCCGAGTTTGTGGATCCTTCGGGTTTTGCTGAGTTGCCGAACTTCCCTTCCGGTCAAGGCAAGCCCCGGACATTAAACCCTATCCTTGTATTTTCATAAAGTTATTTATATCACTTGAGTTAATATGATGCATTAGGTGAATAGGAGTTGAGTGAATCCTAATTGCTGCATTATCTACCTTGATGATTTCAATATTAACCTTGATACCTGTTTTATGAAAATACTTAGTATGCTTAGCCCTGCTTATTGGATAGGTTTTCATATGAGAAAGTTTGAAGGGTTGTTGTGGAATACTTTTATGGTTAATGATGTTCAACTTGAGACCGGTCGGTGGACTTGCTTTAAGAATGGAGTCTTAAAGTAGTGTCTCCAACTGTGTCGATTAAGGACCGTACCGTTGTTAGCCTGTTGTGATTGAGACCTTTTGAGTACAGCCCACATGCGGTGGTAAGCCTTACCTATAGCTATTCCGATACTTGAGAACGGCTAACCGCGTACTGGGAGTGGAGAGATGGCGAGAGTAGCGTGTACCCACCTTACGGATCTGAGATGACCGGGAAACATCTAGATTGGCTGTAGGATGATGGTGCACTGTACTCTCGAGTGACGCTGGACCCGTTCTTGTATGGGAGGATCTATAGAAACAGGTTGACATATGCAAGATTAAGTTCTACATATGTCGTGTGGTACTGAATCCCCAGCTAGGTTTAATCGATTCGAATCGCCGTGTTTCCTCGGATATGGAGCCTCAATCCTCGTACCATCATCGTAGTAATAAGTGAATCTTTGGTATAAGAAAGATATGGTTTGTTTATGAAAGTTTGATAATAATTTGGTCAGTCATAAATGATAACTTTGAGTTAAAACTTGAAAGTAGGTTTTAACCTTAGTAAGCTTTTATGCAAAAGAAATGCTTTGATCTTGCTAAAGCTTTACCTTGAATTCCTATAACCTGCATACCTGAGTTTTCACCTCTTTTATAGTCGGTTAAGTCTTGTTGAGTACTTTTGTACTCAGGGTTTATTAACCCCTGTTGCAGGTGAACCCTTTGATAATCCTTTTGATGGTCGTTGTTTCTTCACTCTTGTGGAGTAGAGTGATGATGATGAATCTGATGTGTGACCTTGGGCAAGTAAATCAAGTTGTGTGACTTATGGTTTATGTAATAATAA
The DNA here is from genome assembly GCF_000003195.3 of Sorghum bicolor. Taxonomy (NCBI): domain Eukaryota; kingdom Viridiplantae; phylum Streptophyta; class Magnoliopsida; order Poales; family Poaceae; genus Sorghum; species Sorghum bicolor. The sequence goes on from NC_012871.2 coordinate 51,318,240, forward strand.
GTTCCGAACCTTTTATGTACTAAATACTTATGGTATGTAAACTACGAACTTAAGTTTCAATCTATGTTATGTAACCTTTCCGCTTTTACTCTGATTTCTCTTATCTATGAAATGTTGTAATACTGTGATGCTTCATGAGGGAATTCCTGGAAAGAATGTAACGTGGATGATTCGGGTTTCCTGAGGACACCCGACAGACTTCTTGAGTCATTTGGAACTCGTACACGCCGATCGGAAGTCTTTGAGACAACGATGGGTGTATGTGGGCCACTTAATTCAGGAGGTTCTGCCACAGCTGGTATCAGAGCAGGTTTCCCTTAGAAAGTATAGCAGTATTCAATTTTAAAAACTTCAAAAGCTTTTGAGTCAAACTAAACTTCAAATTAGTTTGAGTCCAAATTGCTTCTAAGCTTGTCGTATGCTTCTAACTTGTCTCAATTCATTCTTTAGACTTATCCTTCTGTCTAAATGGATATGTTCTTAGTATAATTATGGTGATAATTATATACAAGGAACGATGCTTATAATATTATAATATTGCCCTATTTATGAAAAGCAAGTTTATGCACTTTTATGTTAAGTGACTAATTTAAAGTTAATTATTTGTTTGATGTATGCTTTGTTCATAAGTACGTTTCATGCATCATTATTGATAACATGTAATTAACTTTCCTCCGTAAAGTTGTTAATAATTAGAGGTAATATGTTTACCTAATTGTAAAACTCTATCCTTTAACCTTGGAACATATATAGTTCTAATATTCAAAATAAAAAAAATATTTTGGCAGATGGCTCGTACCCGCCTAACCGCTCGCAAGTCAACCGGAGGTCGTGTCCCAAGGCACCAGTTGGCATCAAGGGATCCGCCACCCTCCGACAGCAGCGACAGCAGCACTGATAACTCCAGCGATGGAAACGGGAGTGACACTAGCGGAGGTCCTCCTTCGCCAAGGACCTACAGGCTTATGAAGAATGATCTGCGCTTGATGCTTACTGACAACATCAACATGGAAGTTCAGCTGTACCATATGGCGGGGTATGTGGTCAATCTTGAGGCCTATACCAACATCCTCCATGAGGAGGTGCACCAGCTGCATAATGCCCTCAACCCACCCGAGGCTCCTGACGCAGCAGAGGAAGGACCAGTTGTCATCCAAGTGGATAGTGATACTTCTGAGGATGAAGCAGAAGAACCAGGAACTCCCACTCTAGATGAGGATATTACCACCAGTGGGTCGGATATGGATGACGACTAGGTGTTGAGTAGGCAAGAAGTATAACCTAGTGTGATCTTCTGACTTTGTAACTTAGTTAGTCAGAAAACCTCTAGTATGGGAAGATGTGTAAAATAGTGGTTTCAGTAGTCCTGCCCGAGAGCGGACTTGTATGATAAATAAGATGAACGTGCTTGTGTTATGTATGTCATGATGTATGGTGGTTAAGTAAGAATGTTAATCAAAGTGTGATGCGTTTTTTTTAAACAGATGCCTGCTAACAACCTTGGAGCTAGTTCTTCCCAGGGTGGGGATGATTTTCCTAATGCACCACCAGTTCCACCCTCTTTGGCTGATGTAATTGCAGCATTGGTCAATGCAACAACTCTGTTAGCACAAAACCAGAATGTTGGTCAGCGTGGCCGTGGTCGCAATAACCGAGAAGAAACCACCTATGTTGACTTCACAGATACTCGTCCCCCAGTATTTACAAAGGCTGATGAACCTCTTGAAGCTGAGGATTGGCTTCGCACTATGGAGCAAAATTTCAGTCTCATCAACTGTACTGAAACCCAGAAGCCAGCTTTCGCCGCTCAGCAGATGAGAGGAGCAGCAGGGGTTTGGTGGGAAAACTTACTGGCTGTTCAACCAGCCCGCCACCGAATCACTTGGGGAGAATTCAAGGAAGCCTTCAGGGCTCATTACATTCCCAAGGGAGTTATGAAAATGAAGCTCGAAGAGTTCTTAGCTCTTCGTCAGGGGGATGAACCAGTCATGCAGTATATTGGAAAGTTTAATCATCTGTCCCAATACGCAATTGAGCAAATCAACACTGATGAAAAGAAGAAGGAATGTTTCATGAGAGGCTTGAATACAAAGCTTCAACTGATGATGGCATCATGTGGCAATATATCTTATCATGAGGCAGTGAACATTGCTATCTCCAGTGAAGAAAAGAACCGCAAACATAAGGAGGCTAAGAAGAAGAAGGGGTTTGTCTCAGGGTCTGGATCATCTGGCGGCAACAAGAAGCGCCAGAGGCTCGTATATCATCCAGCTCAGCAGTTCCGCCCATCTTATCGTCCTTCTTATCAGCCGCCTCAGCAGCAGAATATGCAGAGGAGCTTTGCAAGGCCGACAATGCCGTTCAATGTTCAACGACAGCCGAATGCTCCTGCCATTCGTCCTCCAGTGCCACAAGCTGCAAACAACCCTTGTTACAATTGTGGGAAGAGTGGACATTTTTCTCGTCAATGTCAATACCCAAGGCAAAATGTTCCAAATGTCAATGCACCAAGACCAGTTGGAAATCAGCAAACAAATCAAAACAAAGGTAATGCTCAGAATCAGCAGAAGGGTAAGGGTACTCAGAAAACAGGAAGGGTTTTCCACACTCAAGTTGAAGCTATACCTGAAGGAGAACCAGTGATGCTTGGTATGTTCCCTGTTGCCCAACATTCAGCGCTTACACTTTTTGATTCTGGTGCATCATATACTTTCATGAATAGAACATTTGTGGAAAAGCATAATATACCTATTGGTGCAACAAAAGATGAGTTCTTTATACAGTCACCTGGGGGTCGACTATGCACTAAGGAAATGGTACATCAGGTACCAATAGACTTGGGTGGATATATATTTCCAACATCCATGATAGTGTTAAAAGATCCAAGTATAGATGTGATCTTGAGTATGAACTGGATGAGCCAGAGAGGTGCAGTTATAGACACCTTAAATAGAACCATCAAGGTCAACTTACCTAATAGCAAGTCTCAACTTCTTATCCATCTTCCTACCCTTAAGAGAGCAGTTGAGCAAGTATGTGCTATCTCTGTCAAGGAAATCAAGGACATTCTAGTGGTCTGTGAATTTTCGGATGTGTTTCTAGAGGATTTACCTGGTCTGCCACCTGATCGTGATGTGGAGTTTGAAATAGAGCTCAAGCCAGGGACAGCACCAATATCCAGAAGAGCTTATAGAATGCCACCAAAAGAATTAGCAGAATTAAAAACTCAGTTGCAAGAATTGATGGATAAAGGTTTCATTCGACCTAGTTCGTCACCATGGGGTTGTCCGGCAATCTTTGTGAAGAAAAAGGACAATACCTTGAGGCTATGTGTGGATTATCGTCCTTTGAATGAAGTAATAATTAAGAATAAGTATCCTTTGCCCCGTATTGATCTTCTCTTTGATCAACTAACTAGTGCTAAGGTATTTTCGAAGATAGACTTGAGATCTGGGTATCATCAAATTAAGATTAAACCAAAAGATGTTCCGAAAACGGCATTCACTACCAGATATGGTCTGTATGAATATCTGGTCATGTCTTTTGGTCTGACAAATGCCCCAGCACATTTTATGTACTTGATGAATTCAGTGTTCATGCCAGAGTTAGATAAGTTCGTGGTGGTATTCATTGATGACATTCTCATCTATTCCAAAACTAAAGAAGAGCATGAAGAGCATCTCAGGATAGTGTTGACTCGCCTGAGAAAACATCAGTTATATGCTAAATTTAGCAAGTGTGAATTCTGGATAGATGAAGTTCAATTTTTGGGTCATGTCCTGTCAGCTGAAGGTGTTGCAGTAGATCCAAGCAAAGTTCAGGAAGTTCTGGACTGGAAGTCACCAACTTCAGTACATCAAGTTCGGAGTTTCTTAGGATTGGCGGGGTACTATCGCAGATTTATCCCTAACTTCTCCAAGATCTCTAAACCAATGACAACACTGCTAAAGAATGATACGAAGTTTGTGTGGTCATCCGAGTGTGAAGAAGCTTTTCAAACTTTGAAAAAGTTGTTGACCACTGCACCAGTGCTAGCTCAACCTGATATTAAAAAATCTTTTGATGTGTATTGTGATGCTTCAGGCAAAGGCATTGGGTGTGTACTAATGCAAGAAGGCAGAGTCATTGCCTATGCTTCACGACAACTTAAGCGTCATGAAGAGCATTATCCAACACATGATCTAGAGTTGGCAGCTGTAGTCCATGCTCTGAAGATCTGGCGGCACTATCTGCTGGGTAATACTTGTCACATATACACTGATCATAAGAGTTTGAAATACATCTTCACTCAGTCAGAATTGAATATGTGTCAGAGAAGGTGGTTAGAACTGATAAAAGATTATGATCTTGAAGTACATTATCACCCAGGCAAAGCCAATGTAGTGGCGGATGCACTCAGTCGAAAGAGTCATTGCAATTGTCTAGAAGTCAAGCCTATAGACCTTACCTTGTGTTATGAATTTGAGAAGTTAAGTCTTGAAATGATTCCGCAAGGCAGCCTTGCAAATATGACAGTTCAATCATCTATCAAAGATCAGATTATTACAACTCAGAAAGAAGATAAAGGTATGATCTTTTTAAAAGAAAAGATTCAGTCTGAGCAGAATTCCAAATTCAGAATAGATGAAGCTGGAGTGATTTGGTTCAAGGATCGTTTAGTAGTTCCAAAAGTCCCTGAACTCAGAAAACAAATTCTTGATGAAGCTCATGCAACAAGACTTTCAATCCATCCAGGCAGTAATAAGATGTATCATGATTTGAAACAAAGGTTCTGGTGGACTAAAATGAAGCTTGAAATTGCTAGTTATGTGGCTAGATGTGATACTTGTCAAAAAGTGAAAGCAATTCATCTTAGGTCTGCTGGAGAATTGCAACCTTTGCCAATTCCATCTTGGAAGTGGGATGACATTAGTATGGACTTCATAGTGGGTCTACCCAGAACATTGAGAGGGTTTGATTCCATATGGGTCATTGTTGATCGTCTAACCAAATCGGCCCATTTCATTCCTATAAGAAAAGATTATCGAGCTTCTGACTATGCTAAGATATACTTTAACAGAATTGTGAGTTTACATGGTGTTCCAAAGACTATTGTATCTGATAGAGGGACACAATTTGTAAATGCTTTCTAGAAGCATTTGCATAAGTCCTTGGTACCAAACTTTTGCATAGTACAGCTTATCATCCACAGACTGGAGGTCAGACTGAAAGGGTCAATCAGATCTTAGAAGATATGTTAAGATCGTGTGTACTCAGTTATTCAGAGAAGTGGCACGAGTGTTTGCCTTTAGCAGAATTCTCTTACAATAATAGTTATCAAGAAAGCATTAAGATGGCACCATTCGAAGCTCTATATGGTAGAAGATGCAGAACACCTTTGAATTGGTCAGAACCTGGAGAACATAGTCTCTTCGGGGTTGACTTAGTCAAAGAAGCCGAAGAGAAAGTCAGGCTCATTCGAGAGAACATGAAGATAGCACAGTCCAGGCAAAAGAGTTATGCTGATAAGAGACGTCGATCTCTTACCTTTGAGGTTGGTGATTATGTATACCTCAAAGTATCACCGATGAAAGGAGTCACTCGATTTGGAGTAAAAGGAAAGTTGGCACCTCGATATATAGGTCCATATCAAATCCTTGAAAGATGTGGAAAGGTGGCATATCGTCTAGATTTACCACCACAGTTGTTATCAGTTCACAATGTGTTTCATGTCTCTCAGTTGAAGAAATGTCTTCAAGTGCCTGATCATATCATTTCTGTGAAGGGATGAGTAAAGCCGGATC
>NC_012871.2:51324122-51325598 GCF_000003195.3 Sorghum bicolor
TCTGTCTTATCCTTGTAATCTGTAGTATGATGATCTATCCCTGTTTTTGTAAAAGTTGGTTTTGGAAGTGCTTGACAAACTTCCTTTCCATTAGTTAGCCTTCAAGTTAAATCTCGGGACGAGATTTCTTTAAGGGGGAAAGAGCTGTAACACTCTGGTGTTAAGCCAACTAAAAGCGGATCATGTCATCATGAGCATTGCAAAGCATAATTGTTGAGCACATCATTATGCATCAACCTAAAATCAAGTTTATTTTTGGTTGATTGTGCTTAGGAAGTAAAATATGCTTAGTTTGTGTATGGAGGTTTGTTTTGGTATTTAAAACCCTTGGGTGAAAGTTTTCCGAAAAGCTTAAGGGGAAAACCCTGAGTTTTAAAACCCTGAATTTGCCCCCTTTTGTGCAATTCAAAAACCAGACAAAATTTGAAGTTGAGTTCAAAAGCAAAGTTGTAGATCTTGTCAAGATGTACAACTTTGGTGTTTTGAGTTTTTGAAGTTTCAGTACAAAATCCAAAGTAATTTTGAAAATACAGATTTCCGGAAAGTGTCCCCTTTTCCAATTTGTATCTCCAATTCAAAATCTATTTGAAATTTTGAACAATGGTCAATATGAAAGTTGTAGGTCTCAAAAAGTTGAACAACTTTCATGTTGGGAGTTTTTCAAGTTGTTTCGGAAAATCAAAAGTAATTTTGGAATTTCTGATCTGCTCCAATTCAAAATTGGAATTTTTCTCAATTGGAGATTTGAATTTCCAACTGTTTGGTTCAATTTCGTCCATTTCTATTTAAAATCAGTCTTTGGTCACTAAAGATGTTTTGTAGCTCATCAAATTTTGCACAACTCTTATTTTGGCAGAATTTTGACTTCTATTCAAATTTTGGTCAATTTTCACATAAAACAAAAGGAGAGTAGATAAGGGAGAGCTACAGTGATCCAATGGGGATCACGAGCTCGTCCACCGCGGTTGCAGAGCGGGCAGGCACCGCTCTCGCGCGCGCTGCCACACACTGGACCACGCAGCTGCTTGGCTGCGCGTGTCCGCCGTGAAGTGGACACGGTCCCGACGTGCTCATCCTTTCTCCTCGGTGTTTCCCCTGAGCGGCCGTCTTGTCCTCTTCTTCTCACCCAACTCCGGCGACCCCTCTGCGCCATCAAAATCCACCTCGGTTGCTCCCTTTCCAATCCACCCGAGCATTCCGATAGCTTCACCAAGTTCTCAGCAGTCGATTGCGCCCCCGAGCGCAAGCTCTACCCTTCCACAACTCCACACCGAGCCGTTTTCCTCTCCAACTCCGGCCGAAACGCCGCCGCGAGCACCTCACCGTGGCCAGCATCACCCCGAGCTTCTCCGCCGCTGCTTCTTGCTCCTTTGGGATCGCGGTGAGCCATTGATGCTCTTGCGCTGCTCAATTCGCGCTCTACTCAAGCGTAGTGGCCGGTGTTTGTCCGGCCGAGGCGGTCGTCCGCCGTGCCCG
>NC_012871.2:51329971-51331919 GCF_000003195.3 Sorghum bicolor
TATATATATATATATATATATATATATATATATATATATATATATATATATATATATAACATGTGTTACTGTTTATCCATTTATTTTTCAAAATCAAATGAATTTGACACTACCAGACTGTGGGGCATTTGATTGTTGCTTCACATGTTTGACATCACACATATGGTGAATTATGTGTTTGAAACATAATGTGTGGAGTGTCGTATCTAGCTAAATATTCTTTGAGAATAAAAAACATTTGAAAGGATTGATACACTTTATCTTGTTACTCCATATATTAGAAATGTTGATCCTAAGAGCTGCAGTTAATTTATCAATCAAGGGTGTAATAATGCATGCAAGGGCATTTCATTGATTGGTCACTTGCTCCCTAGTTCAATGATTCATACTCAATAGGCATCTATATATGCTGGCAATCATGTCTTTTTGTTTCCTTGGTGACCCTATTTCATCCATGTTTACAATATTTCTCCCTTCTTATTTATAAACTTATATGTTTAAATAATTGTGTAACAGGGGATTGTTACTCTCTACACAGCTCTAAATGATCAGCTACAATATGAGATCGAGAGGTTAAACTTCTTTAGCTCAATATGCTTTATGATAATGGCAATCACAATCCAATTAAGAGCTTGCAGATGGCACCAACTGATGGATTCACATGCGGATGATCTATCTCACATCAGCTTCAAGTACAGGAACTCACGCCACAGATGCAACTAAAAAAACAACCACGTCAAACTGTTGATGACGACTTCTAGATCAACAGCCGCAGCCATCGAAGTTCTTATAATATTTAGGTTTAGACATTTACTTTCTAGAAGCATACTTCATATTAAGAACTATTCTATTAGGATTTTGTATGTATGGAAATGATATTTATCCTTGCTAAGTCTTGTTTTATCTTTCAGTTGTTTACTAATTGTATTTCATCTTTTGTATACATGTTCTTTAGGCTGGAACTTATTTTATTTAATTGTATCTAATTCACTTTGCTGGGTTATTCCATTATTCCAGTGCATGGTCATTCTTTAGAACAACATCTTCCCTTTGTTGTAGCCGCTGCTAGCGGCATTCAACCATTTCTCCAACTATATATGTGGCGCCTCGTCTGAGTAACACCCTCTTCATCATGGTTGGCTGATCACACACAACCAGCATCAGACTCAGAGCCACTTCCATTGCAGCCAGCCTAGAAATACGACAGTATGGTCTGCCGTCTTTTGGCCGCTTAAAACAGTAGCGTCTGCCTAGCAGTATCAGCATTCCCGTCACTGTTTCATGCCTATGTATTCCTAGTGGGTGGAGCAAATGCTACAACAGCTGAGAGACCTGCTATCTCTATGCACATTTACTACGCGAAACAGTTGTGACCAGAGCACAAGGAGCCATGTTGGCTATAGGGCAGCCATGCTGGCATTGGCTAACTAGTTTGACATCATGAGCATTAGTAGCAACAACTTTTGTGCTGGGAAAATTTTCTCAGCCCCTTATTTGTCAAAACCCCCACCCCAATCCAGTTGCTGTGCTGATACTTGGCAACATGGACAGACCTTGGTTGCCAGCATGGTCACTAGCTCTTGGAGCTACAAGTAGAAGCAGCTTGTCATGAGAAGGCATTGCACCAAGGAGCAGTACTTCTTTGAGACCGACACAGAGACAATCAGTATAGACAACCGACTAGAGAAGCTTGTGAAAAAAGATCCTAAGAGGGAAAGAAGTTCCAATATTTATGGATGCATATATATATATATATATATATATATATATATATATATATATATATATATATATCTATGTATCTATCTCTCTGTGTCTTTGTCTGTGTCTGTCTTTGTATCTATGTATCTCACGCTCGATATCTCTATAAATATATATGTGTGTGTGTGTGTGTGTGTGTGTGTGTGTGTGTATATATATATATATATATATATATATATATATATGT
>NC_012871.2:51332272-51335250 GCF_000003195.3 Sorghum bicolor
TTTGTGGAAAACTGCACCCCTATCCCTGATGTGCCAAAGCTGATACTTAGCAACATGGATAGACCTAGCTTGCCACCACGGACGCGCCAGCTCTTGGAGATACCAGTATTCACCGCATGTCACGAGAAGGCGCTACACCAAGGAGGACTACTTCTCTAAGACCGAGATAGAGATGAGCAATAAAGATAACCGACTGGAGCAGCTTGTGAAAACAGATCCTAAGAGGGTCAAGAAGTACGTGTATTCATGGTTTTCTGATACCTCACATTCAATTTTGTAGTGTCACAAAGACTTAATGTCACACAAACTTGAAATAAGAAGTTGCAATATTTAAGGATATATATATATATATATATATATATATATATATATATATATATATATATATATATATATAAAAGATGTGTTACTGTTTATCCATTTATTTTTCAAAATCAAATGAATTTGACACTACCAGACTGTGGGGCATTTGATTGTTGCTTCACATGTTTGACATCACACATATGGTGAATTATGTGTTTGAAACATAATGTGTGGAGTGTCGTATCTAGCTAAATATTCTTTGAGAATAAAAAACATTTGAAAGGATTGATACACTTTATCTTGTTACTCCATATATTAGAAATGTTGATCCTAAGAGCTGCAGTTAATTTATCAATCAAGGGTGTAATAATGCATGCAAGGGCATTTCATTGATTGGTCACTTGCTCCCTAGTTCAATGATTCATACTCAATAGGCATCTATATATGTTGGCAATCATGTCTTTTTGTTTCCTTGGTGACCCTATTTCATCCATGTTTACAATATTTCTCCCTTCTTATTTATAAACCTATATGTTTAAATAATTCTGTAACAGGGGATTGTTACTCTCTACACAGCTCTAAATGATCAGCTACAATATGAGATCGAGAGGTTAAACTTCTTTAGCTCAATATGCTTTATGATAATGGCAATCACAATCCAATTAAGAGCTTGCAGATGGCACCAACTGATGGGTTCACATGCGGATGATCTGTCTCACATCAGCTTCAAGTACAGGAACTCACGCCACAGATGCAACTAAAAAAACAACCACGTCAAACTGTTGATGGCGACTTCTAGGTCAACAGCCGCAGCCATGGAAGTTCTTATAATATTTAGGTTTAGACATTTACTTTCTAGAAGCATACTTCATATTAAGAACTATTCTATTAGGATTTTGTATGTATGGAAATGATATTTATCCTTGCTAAGTCTTGTTTTATCTTTCAGTTCTTTACTAATTGTATTTCATCTTTTGTATTCATGTTCTTTAGGCTGGAACTTATTTTATTTAATTGTATCTAATTCACTTTGCTGGGTTATTCCATTATTCCAGTGCATGGTCATTCTTTAGAACAACATCTTCCCTTTGTTTTAGCCGCTGCTAGCGGCATTCAACCATTTCTCCAACTATATATGTGGCGCCTCGTCTGAGTAACACCCTCTTCATCATGGTTGGCTGATCACACACAACCAGCATCAGACTCAGAGCCACTTCCATTGCAGCCAGCCTAGAAATACGACAGTATGGTCTGCCGTCTTTTGGCCACTTAAAACAGTAGCGTCTGCCTAGCAGTATCAGCATTCCCGTCACTGTTTCATGCCCATGTATTCCTAGTGGGTGGAGCAAATGCTACAACAGCTGAGAGACCTGCTATCTCTATGGTCATTTACTACGCGAAACAGTTGTGACCAGAGCACAAGGAGCCATGTTGGCTATAGGGCAGCCATGCTGGCATTGGCTAACTAGTTTGACATCATGAGCATTAGTAGCAACAACTTTTGTGCTGGGAAAAATTTCTCAGCCCCTTATTTGTCAAAACCCCCACCCCAATCCAGTTGCTGTGCCAAATTTGATACTTGGCAACATGGACAGACCTTGGTTGCCAGCATGGTCACTAGCTCTTGGAGCTACAAGTAGAAGCAGCTTGTCATGAGAAGGCATTGCACCAAGGAGCAGTACTTCTCTGAGACCGACACAGAGACAATCAATATAGACAACCGACTAGAGAAGCTTGTGAAAACAGATCCTAAGAGGGAAAGAAGTTCCAATATTTATGGATGCATATATATATATATATATTAGATGATGTGTTACTATTTATCCATTTATTTTTCAAAATCAAATGAATTTGACACTACCAGACATTTGATTGTTGCTTCACATGTTTGACATCACAGATATGGTGAATTATGTGTTTGAAACATAATGTGTGGAGTGTCGTATCTAGCTAAATATTCTTTGAGAATAAAAAACATTTGAAAGGATTGATACACTTTATCTTGTTACTCCATATATTAGAAATGTTGATCCTAAGAGCTGCAGTTAATTTATCAATCAAGGGTGTAATAATGCATGCAAGGGCATTTCATTGATTGGTCACTTGCTCCCTAGTTCAATGATTCATACTCAATAGGCATCTATATATGTTGGCAATCATGTCTTTTTGTTTCCTTGGTGACCCTATTTCATCCATGTTTACAATATTTCTCCCTTCTTATTTATAAACCTATATGTTTAAATAATTCTGTAACAGGGGATTGTTACTCTCTACACAGCTCTAAATGATCAGCTACAACATGAGATCGAGAGGTTAAACTTCTTTAGCTCAATATGCTTTATGATAATGGCAATCACAATCCAATTAAGAGCTTGCAGATGGCACCAACTGATGGATTCACATGCGGATGATCTGTCTCACATCAGCTTCAAGTACAGGAACTCACGCCACAGATGCAACTAAAAAAACAACCACGTCAAACTGTTGATGACGACTTCTAGATCAACAGCCGCAGCCATCGAAGTTCTTATAATATTTAGGTTTAGACATTTACTTTCTAGAAGCATACTTCATATTAAGAACTATTCTATTAGGATTTTGTATGTATGGAAATGATATTTATCCTTGCTAAGTCTTGTTTTATCTTTCAGTTGTTTACTAATTGTATTTCATCT
>NC_012871.2:51335350-51404536 GCF_000003195.3 Sorghum bicolor
TGGCGCTCGTCTGAGTAACACCCTCTTCATCATGGTTGGCTGATCACACACAACCAGCATCAGACTCAGAGCCACTTCCATTGCAGCCAGCCTAGAAATACGACAGTATGGTCTGCCGTCTTTTGGCCACTTAAAACAGTAGCGTCTGCCTAGCAGTATCAGCATTCCCGTCACTGTTTCATGCCCATGTATTCCTAGTGGGTGGAGCAAATGCTACAACAGCTGAGAGACCTGCTATCTCTATGGTCATTTACTACGCGAAACAGTTGTGACCAGAGCACAAGGAGCCATGTTGGCTATAGGGCAGCCATGCTGGCATTGGCTAACTAGTTTGACATCATGAGCATTAGTAGCAACAACTTTTGTGCTGGGAAAAATTTCTCAGCCCCTTATTTGTCAAAACCCCCACCCCAATCCAGTTGCTGTGCCAAATTTGATACTTGGCAACATGGACAGACCTTGGTTGCCAGCATGGTCACTAGCTCTTGGAGCTACAAGTAGAAGCAGCTTGTCATGAGAAGGCATTGCACCAAGGAGCAGTACTTCTCTGAGACCGACACAGAGACAATCAATATAGACAACCGACTAGAGAAGCTTGTGAAAACAGATCCTAAGAGGGAAAGAAGTTCCAATATTTATGGATGCATATATATATATATATATTAGATGATGTGTTACTATTTATCCATTTATTTTTCAAAATCAAATGAATTTGACACTACCAGACATTTGATTGTTGCTTCACATGTTTGACATCACAGATATGGTGAATTCTGTGAACATAATGTGTGGAGTGTCGTATCCACTTAAATATTCTTTGAGAATAAAAAACATGTGAATGTTTGATACTATTTGATCTCGTTACTCCATGTATTAGAAATATTGATCATAAGATCTGCAATTAATTTATCATTCAATGGTGTAATAATGCATGCAAGGGCTTTTCATCGATTGGTAACTTGCTCCCTAGTTCAATGATTAATACTCAATGGGCATCTATCTATATTGGCAATCATGTCTTTTTGTCTCCTTGGTGACCCTAACACCTAAGAGACCTGCTATCTCTGTGGACATTTACTATGAGCAATAGTTGTGACTAGAGCATTGGGAGCAACACAGGCTATTGGGCAGCCATGCTAGTGATGGCCAACAAGTTTGGCATGATAAGCATTGGTGGCAACAGCTACGTGCTAGGCCAAAAATTCTCAGCACCTTATTTGTGGAAAACTGCACCCCTATCCCCGATGTGCCAAAGCTGATACTTAGCAACATGGATAGACCTAGGTTGCCACCACGGACGCGCCAGCTCTTGGAGCTACCAGTAGTCACAGCATGTCGCGAGAAGGCGCAACACCAAGGAGGACTACTTCTCTAAGACCGAGATAGAGATGAGCAATAAAGATAATCGACTGGAGCAGCTTGTGAAAACAGATCCTAAGAGGGTCAAGAAGTACATGTATTCATGGTTTTCTGATACCTCACATTCAATTTTGTAGTGTCACAGAGACTTAATGTCACACAAACTTGAAATAAGAAGTTGCAATATCTATGGAACTATATATTTTAGAACTATATATATATATATATATATATATATATATATATATATATATATATATAAGATGTGTAACTGTTTATCCATTTATTTTAAAAAATAAAATGAATTTGACACTACCAGACTGTGGGGCATTTGATTGTTGCTTCACATGTTTGACATCACACATATGGTGAATTATGTGTTTGAAACATAATGTGTGGAGTGTCGTATCTAGCTAAATATTCTTTGAGAATAAAAAACATTTGAAAGGATTGATACACTTTATCTTGTTACTCCATATATTAGAAATGTTGATCCTAAGAGCTGTAGTTAATTTATCAATCAAGGGTGTAATAATGCATGCAAGGGCGTTTCATTGATTGGTCACTTGCTCCCTAGTTCAATGATTCATACTCAATAGGCATCTATATATGTTGGCAATCATGTCTTTTTGTTTCCTTGGTGACCCTATTTCATCCATGTTTACAATATTTCTCCCTTCTTATTTATAAACTTATATGTTTAAATAATTGTGTAACAGGGGATTGTTACTCTCTACACAGCTCTAAATGATCAGCTACAATATGAGATCGAGAGGTTAAACTTCTTTAGCTCAATATGCTTTATGATAATGGCAATCACAATCCAATTAAGAGCTTGCAGATGGCACCAACTGATGGATTCACATGCGGATGATCTATCTCACATCAGCTTCAAGTACAGGAACTCACGCCACAGATGCAACTAAAAAAACAACCACGTCAAACTGTTGATGACGACTTCTAGGTCAACAGCCGCAGCCATGGAAGTTCTTATAATATTTAGGTTTAGACATTTACTTTCTAGAAGCATACTTCATATTAAGAACTATTCTATTAGGATTTTCTATGTATGGAAAGGATATTTATCCTTGCTAAGTCTTGTTTTATCTTTCAATTATTTACTAATTGTATTTCATCTTTTGTATACATGTTCTTTAGGCTGGAACTTATTTTATTTAATTGTATCTAATTCACTTTGCTGGGTTATTTCATTATTCCAGTGCATGGTCATTCTTTAGAACAACATCTTCCCTTTGTTGTAGCCGCTGCCAGCGGCATTCAACCATTTCTCCAACTATATATGTGGCGCCTCGTCTGAGTAACACTCTCTTCATCATGGTTGGCTGATCACACACAACCACCATCAGACTCAGAGCCACTTCCAATGCAGCCAGCCTAGAAATACGACAGTATGGTCTGCCATGTTTTGGCCAGTTAAAACAGTAGGGTCTGGCTAGCAGTAGCAGCATTCCCGTCACTGTTTCATGCCCATGTATTTCTAGTGGGTGGAGCAAATGCTACAACAGCTAAGAGGCCTGCTATCTCTATGGTCATTTACTACGGGAAACAGTTGTGACCAGAGCATTTGATTGTTAGATGATGTGTTATTATTTATCCATTTATTTTTCAAAATCAAATGAATTTGACACTGCCAGACATTTGATTGTTGCTTCAAATGTTTGACATCACAGATATGGTGAATTCTGTGTTTAAAACATAATGTGTGCTGTGTCGTATCCACTTAAATATTATTTGAGAATAAAAAACATGTGAATGTTTGATACACTTTGATCTCGTTACTCCATATATTAGAAATGTTGATCATAAGATCTGTAATTAATTTATCATTCAATGGTGTAATAATGCATGCAAGGGCTTTCCATCGATTGGTCACTTGCTCCCTGGTTCAGAGATTAATACTCAATGGGCATCTATCTATATTGGCAATCATGTCTTTTTGTCTCCTTGGTGACCCCAACAGCTAAGAGACCTGCTATCTCTGTGGACATTTACTATGAGCAATAGTGGTGACTAGAGCATTGGGAGCAACACAGGCTATTGGGTAGCCATGGTGGCATTGGCCAACCTGTTTGACACGATAAGCATTGGCGGCAACAGCTACACTGCTAGGCCAAATTTTCTCAACTACTTATTTGTGGAAAACCCCACCCCTATCCCTGCTATGGCGAAGCTGATACTTGCCAACATGTATAGACCTAGGTTGCCACCATGCTCACCAGCTCTTGGAGCTACTGGAAGCAGCAGCATGTCGCGAGAAGGCGCAGCACCAAGGAGCACTATTTCTCTGACATGAAGATGGAGACGGTCAATAAGGACAACTGATTCGAGGAGCTTGTGAAAACAAATCCTAAGAGGGTCAAGAAGTACATGTATTCATTTTTTTCCAATACCTCACATTCAATTCTCCAATGTCATAGAAACTTAGTATCACACAAACTTGGAATAAGAAGTTACAATATTTATGGAACTATATATTTTAGAACTATATATATTAGATAATGTGTTACTGTTTATCCATTTATTTTTCAAAATGAAATGAATTTGACACTGCCAGACTATGGCATTGGATTGTAGCGTCACATATTTGAAATCACACATATGATGAATTATGTGTTTGCAACATAATGTGTGGAGTGTCATATCCACTTAAATATTCTTTTAGAATAAAAAAACATGTGAAACGATTGATACACTTTGATCTTTGTTGACGGTCGTTAAGTACCAAATATAACCATCAACTATTGCATAATTTAATATAAAATAAATCACAAAGCATAGTTGTAGGTTTTGATTCTAACGAGTTCCATGAGTTTTGGTGTTCTCACTTGTTTTGTAGGAATATGCAATTTTCCATGAAATAAAAGTATGTCAAATGATGATTTGGAATACAACATTGTGACAGGCTCGTCAAGATGATCGAAACGGATGTATCATTTGCTATATTTGAAGTCTGGAGTGAAAAGATATTAATTTTACAAATAAAGAAGAATTACCACTAATGGGCCCCACGCCCAAGCAAGGCCCATGACGTGAGAAGAGGCTCCTATGGCATGATAGAGGCCCAAGAGAGGCGCCCCAAGCTGCTCCCGTGAGTGGGCTCACATAAGGGATGATTGGAAGGCTCAAGTTGATGTATAATAGCCCAACAGAGCAAACGGTGGAAGAATTAGTCCCACATCGCCAATCCTAAAGGAAACCCTCATATTTGAGTGCACCATTATTATGAGTTCTAGAGGTGTCCCTCGAATGGATAATCTCTCTTCTCCAGAGATTAAAAGATAGGTGTAGCAATTAGAAGAGACTAATAGAGAGATAGAGTAGAGGAGTAGAGTTCTGGAGGAGTTTCAGCATGTCAACGCTTCTTCGTTGTATTCTTCGGGGTTCGGCTCCCTCGCCCGAAGCTGCATTCTGAGGTACTTTTGTATTCAACATTCTAATTCAAGTAAGCATTTGTTCTTATTCATTCTTAAGTTTGCAACTCGTATTGAGTACTTTGATCTATAGGACCCTATAGGTTAAAGTTGTATTCCCTATATAGTGTAGGCGTGGTGCCTAGGCTAGGTTTACTTGTGGATGTCCCCTAATTAGCCAGATAGTGGTAGTCCGCATAGGTGACAGCTGCGTTGGTTCCTCTATAGTCCACTTCCCATTGATATGATTGATAGGCGCCCCCAGAAGTGCCGGTAGGAGATTACTCTATTTCTTCTCCTATTAGGTGAAAGCCCTAGTTTGGTTTTGGATAATTGATGAAACCCTAGTACTGACCTCTATAATAAGTGTGTGTAGACATTAATGAGGTTGGTACATGCCAAGTGATGGAGCAAGTGATGATGATGGTGATGACCACAAGATGATCAAGTGCACAACTTGGAAAAGAAGAAAGAGAAAAACAAAACCCTATGGAGATCAAGGCAAAGGTATTGCTTAGGGTTTTGGTTTTGGTGATCAAGACACCATAGAGGGTGTGATCACATTTGGGATAGATAGCCGTACTATAAAGAGGGGAATTCTTTAGCTAAGCGGTTATCAAGTACCACTAGGTGTCATTGTTCATGTGCATGCATTTAGAACCTAGTGAGCTAACTTAACTCCTTCAAAGAAAATGATTGTGAAATTGCAAACACACATGCATTTGTTGGTACACACTTGGTGGTGTTAGCACGCTTTGAGAAGGAGGTTGAGGTTGAGGGGTAGAGAGGGGTCGGTGCTTTTGAGAAAATAAAATGCATATTTTCTATTGCACCAGTGGGAATTTTGGAGAAGTCGTGGGAGAGAAACACTCACCGGACGCTCGCCTAGAGGCACCGGACGCAGTGCCTGTGCGTCCGGTGTGCTGTCTGCTTCTAGCGGTGTTAGGGTTCAGCACCGGACGTGGGCTTGACCCTGTTTGTGCGTCCAGTGTGGCCTGACCTCAGTGGGCGTCTCTGATTGAGAGCACCAGACGCTCAGGGTGCGTCCAGTGGTGCGCGTCCGGTGTCCTTGCGCTTTGCAGAGCTCTCTTGGTAAGGGACCAGACGCTCTGGAGCGCGTCCGATGGTGTGGGTCTGGTGACCCCGCGTGTTTGCAGATCTCTCTGCGCACGAGACCGGTGTGCAACGGACGCGTTCGGTGCCAACTTGACCGCGTCCGGTGCTCTGCAGGTGACCGTTAGAGATCAACGCGTGAAAGTGAAAAGGGCGACACATGGCTATTTCTGGAGCACCGGACGCAGGGGTTGTTGTTGACACTAGCTTACACCACTTAAATACTAGGTTGTCATCCCTAGCATGGCGCCAGAGTGTACAAAGGTATTTATAAATGTAAAGGCTCTCTAGAAAATAATCTATTCTATCCGCAAGCGCACAGATAAAACACCTCATTGTAGCATTTCACCAGGATAAGTATTCCAGGTATCGTTATTTATAATTTTGCTTAGGGGATCTTAAGAAGATGGAAATAAATCAAAAGGGGCAAAATCTATCAAGGCATAGACTAGAGATAAACTTGCAAGAACATGATTACTAATGAGAAACTCGTCACACAGTCACTTACTTTAGCAGGGGGTAAACCATAAAGATAATGATAATAAAGTATAAGTTCATGGGATAAAGAGCACAGCGATTAGAAAATAGACTACTCCTCATATATGTAGGTGATGTCGGATTAGCTAGAGAATGGATTCTAAGTCATCTACTAACTACTAAGTCATAATCTACTCTAGTTATCTACAAGATCATATATAGCATAAAAGACTCTTCATTCATGTATAAGGAACATTGATAAAGTAAATCAGAACATCGCATGACTTACTCCACAATACCGGTTCTGCCTGTCCTATCAACGGAGGGTGGACTATATAAGAATCAACGAAGCTGTCACTATCGCGAACTACCACACGACTCGGCCAATAGGATACATTTGCAGATAAATAACATCTAAGCACCACGCTCACATGTGATCTATCACCTAACTCCCTCGCGACAAGAGCTAAGCGCTTTGCAAACTTATACATAAACTCATTATCAATTAGAACTATATCAAATATAGAACTAGAGCAAACTAAGAACATAATAATTAGAGACATAATGCAATTAGAACAATAAAATTAGAGAAAGATATGAATAATACCAATCTTTATTACCGAAGATCCGAATCCAGAGCGTAGTGCTCTACTTCTCTAATTGCTATCTAATCAACCTCTAAACTTGAAGGATTAGGGAGTAGCTAATTCTAATTCTCTGTGGGAGAGAAGCTCTAAACCCTAACTTTGATGGCTACCTCTGAATAATGATTTCTCCTCCTCTCCTCCAGGGGCCAGGGGGTCTGGTTTTATAGTCCCCTCAAGTGAACGTGAGCCATTGGATCAAACCGACATAGATTGTATGGTTTAGATTGATCCTTTAGGTCAGTGGAGGATTGTCCCGAAGCAGAGTCCTGATTGGACTCTCCACCTAGGCGGGCGCCCAAGGGGGGTGGGCGGGCGCCCAGCCCCCGAGCCCGAATCCCCTCTCGTTCGTTCCCGTGGCTTCTGGATCCTTCTAGATCAAGGAAAATTGCGCGGCACGTAATTATCTCGTTGTAAACATGACATGTGGGCCTTCTCTCCCTATTTTCTGATAAACCCCTGCAGAAATAGATAAACACCAAAGCTCGTGGAATTCTGTCAGATAAAACCCCTATTCTAGATGTTTGTTTTATATTGATCCTTTTTCATGTTTATTTGACTATTAATTTTAGTACTTAAGGACCGTCAACAGTTGTGCGCCTGGTGCCTCCTGCTTGAGCGTCCGATGGCCTCAACTGGTGCCCATGAAAGAGCCAATGGCTCTATTTGTTTGAGGGGCTTATAAATAATTGTTGGCCGGCTTGGGGCTCACCCTCTTGGCATTCTTGACTACTAGACATCCTTCTGAGCCTAAGCAAACACCTCCCACTCATCTTCTTCATAGATTATTCATCTTTGTGAGATTGGAAGTGATTCCAAGTGCATTTGCTTGAGTGATTGCATCTAGTGGCACTTGGGCATCGTTCTAGCTGTGGTTTTCTTGTTACTCTTGGTGGGTGCCGCCACCTAGACGGCTTGGAGCAGCGGAGGAGCATTGGCACGAGTTGGTGATTGTTTGTGGCCATCTCCCGATGATTGTGAGGGGTTTATGCCTACCCTGGCAGAGAGCCAAAGGAAACTCTAGTGGATTGCGCGTGTCAGTTAGCTACCTCACTTGTGGGTAGGTTCTTGCGGTGTCCTAGTGAGGACTAGGTTCGTGCTACACCTCTTAGCCGCCGAACTACCAAGTGTTGGTCGACACAACGGGGACGTATCGTGCCGGCAAGCACGTGAACCTCAGGTGAAAAATCATTGTCTCTATTGTGATTGATTGGCATTCTCCCGGTGCTTGATTGTTTATATATTGGTGATTGGTTCATCCCCTACATGGCGGTATAAATATCTCTTCCTCTCCATTTACTTACCGCAAAGTAGTGTAACTAGTTTAGTTGCTAGTCTTGCCTTGTATAGCATTTTTCACTAGTGTAGCTTGTAGTGACATAGCTCTTGTGTGTCTAGTGATCATATCAACTAGAATTGTTGAATAGGTGGCTTGCAAACACCCCATTAGAGCTAGAGCAAAAAGTTTTGCTTTGTTATTTACTAACCTCTTGCTCTAGTGAGTTTGTAGATTTTTAAATAGGCTATTCACCCCCCTAGCCATATTAGGACCTTTCATTAGGTTACTGCCCAGTTAGAACAATATTATACAAAGCTTACTGGTTGTCGGAACTAGAAATCATTAGCTATTTCCTCTTTCTCGATATTTATATTGCCTAATTGTTGGGTTAGGTCTATAGACTTAGTCATCATCACAACTGTTCTCTATGGATACGATATTTAAAACCTCCGCGTAAAATGTGACATTGGTACGATATCTGTGCGCTTGCAGATAATCTTACATAAATCTTATTTAAAGGAGTGCAGTTCAAGCATTTTTGGCGCCGTTGCCGGGGAATGGTTTGCTGATTTTGACTTAGTCTAGCTTAATCTTGTATTATACTTTTATCTTTTCTTATTTTTATCCCATTCTCTTCATTATTTTTGTGTTCATCCTTATGTATGCTTTTAATTCTATTCCGATTTATCTTTATGGCATGCGTGAAAGCTTTGGACCACCAAAATCTAATGAACCTATCACAGCACCAGGCTATGAGCTGCGCCCATGTCTAATTAATATGGTACAGATAAACCCTTCTCAGGAGAAGGTAACGAAAACCCATACTTACATCTACAAGAATTCGAGCACACATGTGCATGCTTGCGCATTGCTAGCATGTGTGATAAGACTATTAGATGGAAGCTTTTTCCGTTTTCCTTGACATGAAAAGCTAAACATTGGTATAATCGAGCCATAGGGAGTTTGCAAGGTGATTGAGAAATGTTATATTTTAAATTCTATTTACACTATTTTCCCATCTCCAAGGTAGATAGCCTTCGAAAAGAGGTTC
Organism: Sorghum bicolor; assembly: GCF_000003195.3. Taxonomy (NCBI): domain Eukaryota; kingdom Viridiplantae; phylum Streptophyta; class Magnoliopsida; order Poales; family Poaceae; genus Sorghum; species Sorghum bicolor. The sequence goes on from NC_012871.2 coordinate 51,344,705, forward strand.
TAACTTTTAGGCAACTAGAACAAGAATCTCTTAGTAAATCATGGGAGCATTTTAATGAACTTATCACATTTGGCCTTGACCTTGGTTTTCCAGACCTCATGCTTCTTCAATATTTTTATTTGGGTCTTACGAAAGAATCTAAGGAATCGCTTGATCTAGCCTCTCGAGGAGCTTTTCTTCACTTGCCTATAACTGAAGCCAGACCGATGCTAGAAAAGGTTGTTCAAGCCTATCCTAAGCTCTCCAAGGAAGAGAAAGAATCATCTCCTGAACAAGAAGAGGAAGTTTTGGTAGCTAAAATACAATCACCGCAATCCCAAGATTTAGCTATCAATCCTAAACCATCAAAACCTCACAATGATGATTTAGACTTTCAGTTAGCTAAGATGCTTGTACATCGATCAGACCTACTTAGAAGAGCATCTTGGAAAAAGTGTCCTCAACTTCCTTTTCCTCCTAAAGGAAATCAAGAAAAATACATGGATGGCATGTCTAGTGACACTATAGAAGGAGAGCTAAGCCACTCAAGAATTAATCATATCTTCTCCCCTTCTATACCCATATTAGATAACTTATCTAAACCCAACTTTAAATCCATCCTTGACCCTAATGATCCTTCTCATACTCTCTCCACTAAGTCTCATAATGACCCTAAAAACTCACTAGAATACCCAAAGTATAGGAGTCATGAAGACTATAGGAATGATCAAGAAGAGCAACATCAACAATGGCATGAATGCATGGAACATATAAAACTCATTTGCCATTATCAAAGAATGGATGGAGGAGGATGAAGCCTTAGTGTTAGCATCTGAACTTGGTCTAGATTCAAATGGTGAGCTTAAATCAATTTCTTCAATAAATATGATCCATCCAAGTTCGAAGGAAGCCTTAGACAAGACCAATCCTAGAGGCATCAATTCATGGGAAATCCTAGAAGATAAAACATCCAATGAATGTCATAGACATGCAATAAAAGAGACAAACTTGTTACCTATAGACACCCATGAAGTGGAGTTTGAAAAGAGAGATCAAATGAATGAGCATGGGAATTATTTCATTAACACCCCATCAAATCCATGCTCATATGAGAAATCTTCTGGATTCATTGGTCTCTGTCACACCCAAATTTAAGGATAAATTTGAGTACAATAAACCTCATGTGCGCCCCAGGAATAGTCGCACACACAAGTCGACAAATTACAGAAGTATCATCACAAGTGTCTTACATAACGATTATTACAACCACGAACATCAAAGTCTGGCAACAAGCAGAAATAATACTCATAACTAGCTATGATTTGTTAGCTCCAACATAGGGACGACCGACTGGGGATCGCCAACCTAGAAGTCTTCCGAGAATTCCTTGTAGAAGCTGTCATCTGTTACCCATCCGGGATTTTTGTCCAAAGAGAAATACAGAGACAAGCGTGAGTACATCTCGTACTCCGCAAGCATAACATAGGATTTTATGCGGCTCAAAAAGGTCAGACACTAGCTACTACAATTAGCATTTTAGTTGGTCAATTGTTTTAATCCTATTTAATCATAAATTATGCTTAAATCCCAATTAACCCACATGTGTACATGATAATAACCCCGTTAACCTTCACGGTCAACACCATCACGGTTAAACCACATTAATCATCACGATCAATGCGTCACATTTTGATAAGTCATTATCCATAACCATCCACACCCAACTATTCCGTAAGGGTCCAAAGCCACTCATGTCCTAGAGCACGGCTAGTATACTAGTTTGATCAAACTCTGCGCAGAGGTGTGCACTTTTCCTGTAAGTCGTGTTACCCATATGCCCAAGGTTTGCAAGACCCACTAACACTGCCAAGGTGAGCCAAAATAATTTTTGCTTGTTTTAAAATTATCTCTTTGAATTAATAATGCAACTTTTATGATATTTTGTAGGCCAAAATAAATATTGAAAAATTATGAAAATTGATTTATAGATGTTTTATGATGATATCAACCTGTACAAAATGTTTAAATAAAACTATCTCAAACAACAAAACGGAGTACACCATTAGAAAGAGCTCGACGAGGCGATTAAAATTGATATATTATTTGATATATTTGGCGCTACGAATAAAAATATATTAATTTCGTAAATTTAAAAAGAAGTGGTGACATCATCACCATAAACGGTGCCATGTATGGCCTACCAGAGGCGGCCACGTGGCAGAACAGTGCCATGCAGGCGGTGTTATTCTCGTATTTGCATGTTCATGGTTCAAACTGGCACGGATCGACCAGTTAAGGGGGCACTTTTTCGCGTTTGCAAGTTCATGGACCAAAGTGGCACAGGGCGACAAGTTAAAGGGCCGCCAATGTATTTTACTCATATATATATATATATATATATATATATATATATATATATATATATATACGCTTCTCCCCATAGAGATCGATCCAGAGGGCTACGTATATATAGAAACAAAAATGTTAATTAATAATCAAGTAAGTCTAAAACCTAATGTAAGAGATGCATTATATATGTTTACATTTACATACCTCGTCGGAATTCTCTTCTTGTTGCATGATGAGTTGTTGCTCAGACGCATTGCCCTCTTGTTGTTTAGGCGCATTGCCCTCTTGTTGCTTAGTCGGATTATTCTGCATGAACTCGTTGTAATCAGCAAAGTACTGACTATCTTCGTCGATTATATTCCTCAGGCATCTTCCATATAATCAGGATCATCGTGAGGATGGTCGACCAATTTCTATGTGATATATATATATATATATATATATATATATATATATATATATATAATAAAATATATATTAGAGATTTATATACTACTGCTAGTACTACTACAAACGAAAGTGCTAGAGTGCTCCAAACTAAAAATTAATACTAGAATCTTTTAAGTCTAGTAATATAATAGAATAATACTAGAATAATATATTAAAAATAATACTAAAAAATTAAATATATATTAGAGACTTATATACTACTACTAGTACTACTACAAACGAAAGTGCTAGAGTGCTCCAAACTAAAAAATAATACTAAAATCTTTTAAGCCTAGTAATATACTAGAATAATATACTAAAAAATAATACTAAAAAATAATACAACAAACAATAATATATACAAAACACTAGAATAATATACTAAAAATAATACTAAAAAAACTAGAATAATATACTAAAAATAATACTAGAATAATACTACAAACAATAATATATACAAAACACTAGAATATATATACTTAACAATTAGGCTAGCTATTTGGCATTCCATCACTTTCCAAATATATAATTCATAGGATATGATTATATATCACTTTCCAAATTAACTTAATTATAACATGCATCGATATGGGAATTGGGAGACGGCTGCCAAACTCGATCGATCTGCTCGGTGTATGTAGACGGCGGTGGCGCTGGTGGTGGAGACGGTCGTGGCTGCACCGGAGACGGCCGGCGGCGAGGGTAGCAACGGGCGCAAGGGCTTGATGACGAAGACGAGAGGACGGCCAACGGCGAGGGCATGACGTGAAGATGAGAGGACGGTCGGCCAGAGGCTGTCCTCTGCGGTTATATAGGGGTGCACCATTTAGTACCTGCCCGTGACAGGAACCAGTGCTAAAGGGGCTTTTAACACCGGCTGATGGCACGTGCCGATGTTAATGGGTGATCCTTTAACACTGGCGCGTGACACCAGCTAGGCCTTGTTTAGTTCCGAAAAATTTTGGGAAATGGACACTGTAGTATTTTCGTTTGTATTTGACAAATATTGTCCAATCATAGACTAACTAGGCTCAAAAGATTCGTCTCGTCAATTTCGACCAAACTGTGCAATTAATTTTTATTTTCGTCTATATTTAATACTCCATGCATGCGTCTAAAGATTCGATGTGACGGAAAATGTGAAAAATTTTGCAAAAGTTTCTGGGAAGTAAACAAGGCCCTAGTGCTAAAGGGACCCTTTAGCACCGGTTCCAGCCATGGACCGGTGCTAAAAATTCCTCGGAGCGGGCTCCTAAAATTTTTGCGACCCTTTAGCATCGGTTCGAACCACGGGCCGGTGCTAAAGGTCCAAAAAACAGGGCTGCCTTGTTTTTTAGGTTTAGATTTAGCTTTTTAATTTGTTTTTCTTTTTTATATATACACTAAACCTTATTAATTCTATAGTAAATTGAATATTTTGCATAATCTTTTTCAAAAAGTGACATGTATTTTATTTTTCTTTAATGTACACAAGAAAAAATTTATCCCAAAATATCTTAGTGTCTTTTTTAAATTTCCAATAAATTTAAAAAAATTATCTCCAATCAATAGGAAATCTTTTTTCACGTCATATTGACGTTAAACTTTTTATTTTGGTCATTTCAAAATGCGAGTATGGTACAATTTTCATCAAATAAAAAAATCTATTTATCACAGATCTTGATGATCTCTAACAACTTTATATCAAATTGACAATGTATCAAATGTAGATCTTGATGATCTCTAACAACATTGTATTCAAAATTTTTTCATTTGAAGTCATCAAATGGGTCATTTGACCAAGTTTGACCAAAGTCAAAACATTGGTTTTTACAAACACACACTTTGACCAAACCCTAGATGGTCCCAACTGAAAAAGTCATGAATACAAAGTTTGTTACACTCATCAAGTTCTATATTTGGTCTAATGGTTAACTTTTCATTTAGAAAAGTTTGAACCACTCAATTTGATTTTTCAAAGAATTCATAGTCATGCACTAGTTTTTAGAACCCTAGATGGTCTCGACTGGAAAAGTTATGAATACCAATATTGTTCCACTCATCAAGATATACATTTAATATATAGACCATTTTTGCATTTGATAAACTGTTGGGAAGGTGTAGTTGAAAATCCACAATTCTCACATATAGTTTCATATAGTTTATGTGAGATTCAAGATTTGGTGAGTATTGTTTACTTAAACTTTCTCAAATAGAAAAATAGTCTATATAAAAAGTTTGAATCTTGATGAGCTCTAATAACTTGGTATTCAAATGTTCTTCATTTTAAGTAATTTAGTTTGTCATTTGACCAAGTTTGACCAAAACCCATCTTGGATTTTGAAAACATGTGCCTAGGATTGGCTAAAATTTATCCAAATGGAAAAATGGACAATGTATCAAATGTAGATCTTGATGATCTCTAACAACTTTGTATTCAAAATTTTTTTATTTGAAGTCATCAAATCAGTCATTTAACAAAGTTTGACCAAAGTCAAAACATTGGTTTTTACAAACACACACTTTGACCGAACCCTAGATGGTCCCAACTAGAAAAGTCATGAATACAAAGTTTGTTGCATTCATCAAGTTCTACATTTGGTCTAATGGTCAACTTTTCATTTCGAAAAGTTTGAACCACTCAATTTTGAATTTTGAAAGAATTCATAGCCACACACCGGTTTTCGGAACCCTATATACTCTCGACTAGAAAAGTCATGAATGCCAAGATTGTTCCACTCATTAAGATCTACATTTAATATATAGACCATTTTTGCATTTGACAAAGTGTTGGGAAGGTGTAGTTGAAAATCGACAATTCTCATATATAGTTTCATATAGTTTTGTGAGATTCAAGATTTGGTGAGTTAAACTTTCTCAAATGGAAAAATGGTCTATATAAAAAGTTTGGATCTTGATGAGCTCTAACAACTTGGTATTCGAATGTTTTTTATTTTAAGTAATTTAGTTTGTCATTTGACCAAGTTTGACCAAAATCTATCTTGGATTTTAAAACATGTGCCTAAGATTAGCTAAAATTTATCCAAATGGAAAAATGGACAATGTATCAAATGTAGATCTTGATGATCTCTAACAACTTTGTATTCAAAATTTTTTCATTTGAAGTCATCAAATGGGTCATTTTACCAAATTTGACCAAAGTAAAAACATTGGTTTCTAGAAACACACACTTTGACCGAACCCTAGATGGTCCCAACTGGAAAAGTCATGAATACAAAGTTTGTTATACTCATCAAGTTCTACATTTGGTCTATTAGTCAACTTTCATTTGGAAAAGTTTGAACCACTCAATTTTGAATTTTGAAAGAATTCATAGCCACGCACTCGTTTTCAGAACCCTGATGGTCTCGATTGGAAAAGTCATGAATACCAGTATTGTTCCACTCATCAAGATCTACATTTAATATATAGATCATTTTTGCATTTGACAAAGTGTTGGGAAGGTGTAGTTGAAAATCCACAATTATCACATATAGTTTCATACAATTCTCACAATTCTTACATTTTACAACACATACTATTAAACATGACTTTATATTAAGCGGGCACAACAGTAAACTCTTCTTCACGTATGACCTTTGGTTATGATCCTACCGTAACCATGGAGTATCCTCATTGTTTAACAAAATGCTTGGGTCTTTGTTAACTATGAAGGGCGGAATTTGGTCATCCCTTTCGTAATCGCCTGACATGTCTGACTTGTCCTCAATTCTGACAATGTTTCTTCTCCTAGAAAGGACAATGTGGCACTTTGGCTCATTGATGATCGAGTGGTCATCATTTTTCTCTGTCTTTGGTTTCGTAGACATGTCTTTCACAAAGAACACCTCACTCACGTCTGTAGCAAGGGCGAATGGTTCGTCTTTGAACCCACTATTGTTAAGGTCCACGGTTGTCATCCCATACTCCTTGTCGACTGTTACCCCACCTCCGGTTGTCTTCACCCATTGGCACCGGAACAAAGGAACTTTAAAATTAGTTGCATTGTCTAGTTCCCATATGTCTACTATGCATCCATAATATGTTTGTCTATTCCCATTTGGATCCGTGGCATCCACGCGTACACCACTATTTTGGTTGGTGCTCCTTTTATCTTGGCCTACTGTGTAAAATGTGTTACCATTTATCTCATACCCTTTGTACATGAGGACATGCCATGATGGTTGCCTGGCCAACAAATAAAGCTACTCATTAATGTTTTCATCACCCTGACATTTTTTGCACAACCAATCACCAAAAGTTTGCATGTGCTGACGCATTATCCAAACTTCATTCTTCCTGGGCCACTAGGAACGTAGGAAATCCTTGTGTACCTCAACATATGGTTCCACCAATGATGATTTCTAGAGAACTATGTAGTGTGCTTTATGGAAGTAATAATCTCCCATACCAATATATGTTTTCTTCTCAAGTGTTCCGTTTCTGCTGAGTCTGCTCTCGTGTCGAGATTCAGGAACGGCAATTGGGTCAAGGTCTGGAATAAAGTCAACACAGAACTCTATGAGTATGTTTTCTTCTCAAGTGTTCCGTTTCTACTGAGTCTGCTCTCGTGTCGAGATTCAGGAACGACAATTGGGTCAAGGTCTGGAATAAAGTCAACACAGAACTCTATGACCTCCTCTGTTTCGTAGCCCTTGGAACGACAATGCTTCCTTCTAGTCGGGAACGACTATGGACATATTTCTTCAGGACACCCATGAATCTCTCAAATGGGAACATGTTGTGTAGGAACACATGACCGAGAATAGAATCTCTTTGATCAGGTGAAATAGGAGGTGTCTCATGATATCAAAGAAGGAAGGAGGAAACACCAACTCAAAGCTGACGAGACATTGAACGACATCATTCTACAGAGTAGCTAGTTGCTCTGGATTGATTGCTTTTAGAGAAATTGCATTAAGAAATGAACATAGCTTTACAGTGGCTAGACGTACGTGTGGAGGTAAAATTCCTCTTAAAACCACCGGAAGCAATTGCGTCATTAGCATGTGACAGTCATGGGACTTTAAGTTCAGGAATTTCTTCTCTGACAGATTAATTATTCCCTTGATATTGGAGGAGAATCCAGATGAGACCTTGATGCTGCTAAGACATTCAAACATGCTTTTCTTCTCTTCTTTGCTTAGAGTGTAGCTAGCAGGGCTTATGTAATGACGTCCATCATCTATCTTTTCTAGATGCAGGTTGTCTCGTTCTTTCATGCGCTACAAGTCTTGTCGTGCTTCAAGTGAATCCTTAGACTTCCGTGGATACCCATGAATCCGAGCAAGTTCACACAAAGATTCTTTGTCAGATGCATCATGTCGATCGTGTTGCGGACCTCTAAGACATTCCAATAAGGTAGCTCTCAAAATATGGATTTCTTCTTTCACATGGGTGTGTGTCCCTTAGCGTCCTTTGGAATAAGTTCGTCGTCCTGTCCCTTTCCAAATACCACTTTTATATCCGTGACCATTTCGAGTACATCATCCCCGGTTTGGTTGAGAGGCTTGGTTCGGTGGTCTACTTTGCATTTAAAATACTTGCCTTTCTTTTGTACTAGGTGGTTCACAAGAAGAAACTGATGGTGGCCAAGTTATACAACCTTTTGACATTTTTTCAAATATACATTGTCAAGGTCTTCATAATAGTCACTACTACAGAAAATATTTTTACAGGCGGTGCTAAAGGCATCTTCACAGGCGGCCAAGCCCACCGCCTGTACCAGGGGTCAGTACAAAATGGACCACAGTACAGGCGGGGCTGTGTGAGCCTCCTGTGAAAATTAGGTTTTCACAGGCGGCGCACCTAGCCTGCCGCCTGTGTAAATGATTTTTTACACAAGCGGCTGACAATGTGAGCGGCCTGTATAAATGTATTTTACACAGGCGGCTCACACTACACCGCCTGTGTAAATAATTTTTTATATACATTTCAAATTTTAATTTTTCCCACCAAACACAGTGCTAAACACTATATATATGTATATATATATACACACACACACACACACATCATACATACACCACATATATATATTATAGAATTGTAAACATGAAATCAAACATCAACCATAAAATTACATATATACACGTCAATGCATGTTATCCGCACAACCATACAGTGTTTACATGTCATTTCGCTTTAGATTTAGACCTGCTATGTCTGTCAGCACTCTAAATTTATCACTTGCTAAATCGCCCTCATGATCAAAATATGCACCGTCATTTGGAATTATTTCTCTCATTATAAAACCACACAAGTCTGCTACTATATCTTCCAGCGTCTTTGGTGTAAAGGGCACGTCCTTTCCTTGCTTTTTTGGCTGGAAACAAAGTTTAAAAGCATGATTGACACATGTTCAATATATAATTTTGCAACTTTAATGAGAAAACTTCATACATATATATTATTTACCATAATTTTGTCCCTGACGTAACGTCCCCGCTGCCTTATAAACTCACAGACATAGTACCCACAATAGACCGATCCAGGTGGTTGCTTGTGGCACTATATAATGAGCAACAGATTATTCTAAATTTGACATGCTTTATGTATTATTTATATGATGAAATGTGTTTGGACAACTTACCGGATAGTGGTGTTGTATCATCAATGGCACCCTAGGATCTGAGCGTGCGGCGTCGACCGGTCCCTTTTGTTTCTTATAAAACCGCCATGCCCTGTAGATATCGAATATAAATCACTAAAGTTATTTTGAAACTCTAATTTATATAAGTACGCATGTGGTTTCATATGTTGGCTCACCTTTCTAATTGAACCAAGAATGGTTGATACTTCTCGGGAGGAACATGTAAAGAGTCTAGGACAAGCACCTTCCCTTCGAAGGGATAAATATAAAAAACAATCCAATGGTCACTGCATGAATAAATGAGTGAGCGACACATGTATATTGTTTGCACGATAATTATTTGAAGTACGTATATGAAGTCAAGCTTACCTAAAGTTGTAAGGTGCCAATATAAAATCCCTATACTTATACCTCAGCATTGATCTACCAAGATAGAGGGCATAATTATCCTCGTATTTTCTTTGCAACTCATTTATAGCTTCTGCAACTTCTTCTGGTGTTTTGTCTTTCTCTATCTTTGCTCTATCGTCCTTTGATAGTACAAATTTGTGCATATTTTCTTGTAACTTGATAGGGCTCAGATAACCGACCATCGATTTGGTAGATAATAATGACCTCTGCTCATGATCTTGCAAACTACAGACAACATCTACAAATTAGAGTTTCACACTACATATTAATAATAATTGTGTGTGCATGAGTGATACTTACAGACACCAAATTGTTATGAGTTGGACGTCAAGCCGCCTATAGTTCAATAACAAGTGCATGTCCTCAAAGGTAACAAATGCCTTGCTTTTTTGTTACCAGTAGCAAACATGTCTGCTGGTATGCATGCACTGCTCTCATGTACCAGTCATGAAATCTTTTTATCGGCCATTGAATCTTATCAAGCATCGTCCATTGGAGCATAGGCCTTCCGGGCACATAGTCACTGGGGACATTGACATAATCATCATTCGTTGGCTTTCTGATATCCTTTAGGGTCAATGGTTGACTTGATGGCTATTTGACATGTACATCGCCACTTGGGGCTTCCTTTGATGGGGGCATGGCTTCTATTGACTGGGCGGTGGCTTCCTTTTTCTGTGACGGTTCGAGCTCAATAAGCTGTGTTGTCCGCTGCTTTCCAAGTTATTTCAGAAAGAGAGTTGTGCCTGCTGCTTTCCCCTTTTTTGGCTCAAAGGGAGAAATCAATTTTGGAATTGGAAATTTCTTCACCTTCTTACACGCCGGTGCTGCTGGGGGAGTTTGGTCATCTTCTTTCTGCTTTGGAGGTGGTGGGGTAGTCTGCTCATCCTCCTTCTCCTTTGGAGGTGGTGGGGGAGTTTGCTTATTCTCCTTGGATGGCAGAGTCTGCTGCTCAGGCATGTTCTCCTTGGCTGGCACCTCAGGCTCATTCTGCAAGAATGCCATCTCATGTATTGTCGAGGATGGTGGTGGCTCATAAATGTACGGGGATGCTGGAGCATGCATTGGTGATGGTGGCTGTTGATATGTTTCGGCCTCTTGGGATGGTTGAGGCACTATGCTTGGAGAGGGTGGCGCTGGTGGATCAATCAACCTTACGTACCGTCTCGGCCATTGTATGAAGTTATTGATTGCTTGTCCAAGCTTCTCTATACCCTCAGAGGTCGGGATGTCTATGAAGTCGTCTTCATATCCGGCCTCGACCGTCTGAAAGCCCTAGTTTGGTTTTGGATAATTGATGAAACCCTAAGTATTAACCTCTATACTAAGTGTGTGTAGACTTAATGAGGTTGGTACATGCCAAGTGATGGAGCAAGTGATGATCATGGTGATGATGGTGATGACCACAAAATGATCAAGTTGGAAAAGAAGAAAGAGAAAAACAAAACCCTATGGAGATCAAGGCAAAGGTATTGCTTAGGGTTTTGGTTTTGGTGATCAAGACACCATAGAGGGTGTGATCACATTTAGGATAGATAGCCGTACTATAAAGAGGGGAATTCTTTGGCTAAGCGGTTATCAAGTGCCACTAGGTGTCATTGTTCATGTGCATGCATTTAGAACCTAGTGAGCTAACTTAACTCCTTCAAAGAAAATGTTTGTGAAAATGCTAACACACGTGCACTTGTTGGTACACACGTTGTGGTGTTGGCACACTTTGAGAAGGCGGGATTCGGCGCTTTTCGAGAAAATGAAGTGCATATTTTCCATTGCGCCGGTGGGAAATTTTTGGAGAAGTCGCGGGAGTGTTTCTCGCTGAGGAACACACACCGGACGCTGGCTCAGAGGCACCGGACGCTGTGTCTGAGCGTCCGGTGTGCAGGCTGCCTGACTCGGTTAGGATTAGGCACCGGACGATAGGCACCGGACGCAGCTTGGAGCGTCCGGTGGTGTGCGTCCGGTGTGAGGAGGTTTTGCAAACCTCTCTGCGCATGAGTCTGGTGAGCACTGGATGCTAAGGGTGCGTCCGGTGGCTTGCGTCCGGTGACCCTGCAAGTTTGCGGAGCTCTCTGCGCATGAGTCCGGTGTGCATCGGACGCGTCCGGTGCTAACTTGCTCAGCGTCCGGTGCTCTGCAGGTTACCGTTAGACTCTGACACGCGACTGACGTTGGAGCACCGGACGCTGGTGTTGAGCGTCCGGTGCCCCTTTAAGAGCGTCCGGTGACCCCGTGTTTTGCCCTGTGAAAGAGCCAACGGCTCTATTTGTTTGAGGGGCTATAAATACGTGTTTGGCTGGCTTGGGGCTTACTCTCTTGGCATTCTAACATACTAGACATCCTTGTGAGCCTAAGCAAACACCTCCCACTCATCTCCTTCATAGATTATACATCTTTGTGAGATTGGGAGTGATTCCAAGTGCATTTGCTTGAGTGATTGCATCTAGTGGCACTTGGGGATCGTTCTAGCTGCGGTTTTCTTGTTACTCTTGGTGGTTGCCGCCACCTAGACGGCTTGGAGCAGCGGAGGAGGATTGGCACGAGTTGGCGATTGTTCGTGGCCATCTCCCGGTGATTGTGAGGGGTCTTGTACCTTCCCCGGCAGAGAGCCAAAAGGTAACTCTAGTGGATTGCTCGTGTCATTGAGTTACCTCACTTGTGGGTAGGTTCTTGTGGTGTCCTAGTGAGGACGAGGTTCGTGCTACACCTCTTAGCCACCGAACCACTAAGTGTTGGTCGACACAACGGGGACGTAGCGTGCCGGCAAGCACGTGAACCTCGGGAGAAAAATCTTGTGTCTCCATTGTGTTTGTTGATTGGATTTCTCCCGGTGATTGGACTTCATAATATTGTGATTGGTTCATCCCCTCTACGTGGTGGTATAAAGATCAAACTCTCTCTCTTACTTTCTTGTAAACTAGAGTAGCTTACTTCTTGTATAGAAACTTTAGGTAGCTCTCTAGTGTAAGTAGAGACTTAGTTCTTGTGTGCATAGTGATCATAGCAACTAGAATTGTTGGGTAGGTGGCTTGCAAACACCCCATTAGAGCTAGAGCAAAAAGCTTCGCTTTGTTATTTACTAACCTCTTGCTCTAGTGTTCTTGTAGAATTTTTAAATAGGCTATTCACCCCCCCTCTAGCCATATTAGGACCTTTCAAGTGGTATCAGAGCCGTGGTCACCGTTTGTGAAGGCTTAACATCCTCGGTGCTCAAATTATGGCTCAAATAGTGTTCAACCATGTTGGGGGCAAACCACCGTTCTTCGATGACACAAGTTCCTTTGACTATTGGAAGAGAAAAATGAAGATGTACCTTGGATCAATCAATGATAGAGTGTGGGAAGTCACTGAGAATGACTTTGTGATCCTTGACCCCGCCAACCCCACCGACAATGAGAGAGCAAACAAGCAATGTAACACCATGGCTCTCAACACAATTTATAATGGCATTGATTCAAAGGTGTTTGAACAAGTCAAAGATCTTGAGAAGGCTAGTGAAGTGTGGACAAGGCTTGAAGAAACATATGAGGGCACTACAACGGTAAAAAGTGCCAAGTTGTACATGCTCAAGGACAAGCTTTCAAACTTCAAGATGAAGGATGATGAGTCAATCCCGGAGATGTTCTATAGGCTCCAAGTCATCATCAATGATCTCAAGGGCCTTGGTGAGAAAGTGAAGGATGAGGATTTCATTCACAAGTTCTTGATGTGCTTGCCCAAGAGGTTCAAGACATTGAGAACAATCATCTTTAGAGGTGGATTGACCGGTGTATCTCCCAATGAGGTACTTGGAGATGTCATGACCGAAGATCAATACAATGACAATGATGATGATGAGGTCATGAAGAAGGATGATGATGACAAGAAGAAAAAGAGTGTAGCATTCAAAGCTAGCTCTTCATCCAAGAGCAAGAACAAGGGCAAGGCCAAGAAGGAAGAATCAAGTGATGAGGAGTGCTCTAATGATGATAGTGATGATGAAGCACTAGCACTCTTCGTCCGCAAGTTTGGCAAGATGATGAAGAAGAAGGGCTATCACACAAGAAAGAGAAGGGACAACTCCAAAAATAAGGAATATGTGAGGCTATGCTACAAGTGCAAGAGTCCCGATCATATTGTGGTGGATTGTCCATACAATAGTGATCGTGATGAGCATGAGAAGAAGAACAAGAAGGAGAAGAAAGAAAAGAAAGAAAAGAAGATGGTCTTCAAGAAGAAGAAGAAGGGTGGATCCTATGTTGTGACATGGGATAGTGATGCTTCTTCGGATGATGATTCTAGTGATGATGACAAGGCATCCAAGAAGAAGGCGCTTGCAAGCATTGCTATCAACAACAAGCCATCACTCTTCGACACTCCTTCATGCTTCATGGCCAAGGGCCACAAGGTACAATATGATGAGAGTGAAAGTGAAAGTGAACATGAACATGATAGTGATAGTGATGATGAAAATGAATTCACTAATGAACAACTCATGGACATGTTAGAACAAGCCGATTCACTTATTCAATCTAAAAACAAGAAGTGCAAAGAATTGGCCAAGAAGTTAAAAGCTCTTGAGCAATCCTTTGATGAGCTCAATGCTAATCATAAGAGGCTAGTGGAAGCCCAAGAGAAGCTTGGCAAGGCTCACACCAAGCTTGAGAAAGCTCACTCCTTGTTGTTAGAAGAGAACAATGAAAAGGTTGTTGTATCATGTGATGTGGGCACAACATGTGACTTAATTAAAGAATCACCCAACCCACCTATTGTTGTTGCCACTAACTCTTCATGTAGGTCTTCATCCACCACCACCAACTCTACCTCTACTTCTAGTGTTAGTGTCACTTGTGATACCTCACTAAAGGTTGAGAATGAGACTCTCAAGAGAGAGGTGGATGAGCTCACTCATGCCCTAGGCAAAGCCTATGGTGGTGAGGCCCGCTTGCTAAAGTGCTTGGGTAGCCAAAGGTTTTCTCTCAATAAAGAGGGATTGGGCTATACTCCCAAGAAGGGCAAGAAAGCCTTTGCAACTCACAAGCCTAGCTTTGTGAAGAGCAATGGTCGGTACTACAACAAATGCAAGCAAGTTGGGCACCTAGAGCATAATTGCAACAAAATAAACAAGAACAAGAAAAATGCTAATGTGTCTTACATTCCTTTTGATTCTTGTTATGTGCTTACCAAGGGTGAGAAGGGTGTGCATGCTAAGTTTGTTGGTACACCAATTGTGGGTCCAAAGAAGAAGGCCATTTGGGTACCAAAAGGCTTAGTCACTAACCTCCAAGGACCCAAACAAGTATGGGTACCTAAGAAACATTGATTTGTTTTGTAGGTAAACTATAAAGCCGGAGGAAGGCATTGGGTGCTTGATAGTGGGTGCACACAACACATGACTGGTGATTCAAGAATGTTCAATTCAATCAATCCAAATAATGACAATGGTGTTGATAGTATCACATTTGGTGATAATGGCAAAGGCAAGGTCAAAGGGCTTGGTAAAATTGCTATATCCAATGACTTGAGCATTTCCAATGTGCTACTAGTAGAGAGCTTGAACTTCAACTTGCTATCCGTAGCTCAACTTTGTGATCTTGGTTTCAAATGCATATTTGGAGTTGATGATGTAGAGATCATAAGTGTAGATGGCTCAAACTTGATATTCAAAGGCTTCAGATATGAGAATCTATACTTGGTTGATTTCAATGTTAGTGAAGCTCAATTGTCAACATGCTTGCTCACTAAATCTAGCATGTGTTGGTTATGGCATAGAAGGCTTGGTCATGTTGGAATGAAACAATTAAACAAGTTAGTCAAACATGATCTTGTTAGAGGCTTGAAAGATGTCACATTTGAGAAAGACAAGCTTTGTAGTGCATGTCAAGCCGGAAAGCAAGTTGGCAACACTCATCCAAAGAAGAGCATCATGAGTACATGCAAGGCATTTGAGTTGTTGCACATGGACTTATTTGGACCAACCACATACACAAGCATTGGTGGAAATAAATATGGATTTGTGATAGTGGATGATTTCACAAGATACACATGGGTATTCTTTCTTAGTGACAAGAGTGATGCTTTTGCAACCTTCAAATCATTTGTCAAGAGAATACACAATGAGTTTGAAACAACCATCAAGAAAGTGAGAAGTGACAATGGGAGTGAATTCAAGAATACAAGAGTTGATGAGCTTTGTGATGAATTTGGAATTAGGCATCAATTCTCGGCCAAGTACACTCCACAATCAAATGGTCTTGTTGAGAGGAAGAATAGAACCTTGATTGACATGGCAAGATCAATGTTGAGTGAATACAATGTGAGTCATTCTTTTTGGGCCGAAGCAATCAACACGGCTTGCTACTATAGCAACCGACTCTATTGTCACCCAATGATGGAGAAGACACCATATGAGCTCTTGAATGGAAGAAAGCCCAACATTGCATACTTTCGGGTTTTTGGTTGCAGATGCTACATATTGAAGAAAGGCACTAGATTAAGCAAATTTGAAAAGAAATGTGATGAAGGCTTCTTGCTTGGTTACTCCACTACTAGCAAAGCTTATAGAGTTTGGAATTTGGCTAGTGGTACTCTTGAAGAAGTGCATGATGTTGAGTTTGATGAAACCAATGGCTCTCAAGAGGAAGATGAGAATCTAGATGATGTGAGAGGCACTCAATTGGCCGATGCAATGAAGAATATGGATATTGGTGATTTAAGGCCTAGAGAGGTGATTGATGTTGAAGATGACAAAGATCAAGTGCTTCCTACCTCTAATGTGCAAGCTAGTAGTTCTCATGATCAAAATCAAGCTAGTACAAGTGGTACTCAAGTGCAAGATCAACAAGCTAGTACATCATCTCATGATCAACCAAGTGCAAGCAATCAAGTGCAAATACTCCAACCTACAAATATTGCAAGAGATCATCCATTGGATCATATCATAGGTGACATTCAAAGAGGAGTGCAAACTAGATCAAGATTAGCATCATTTTGTGAGCATTTCTCCTTTGTGTCTCACATTGAGCCAAAGAAGATTGATGAAGCATTGAGAGATGTTGATTGGGTCAATGCTATGCATGAAGAGCTTAACAATTTCAAGAGAAATCAAGTATGGGAATTAGTTGAGAGGCCTAGTGATCATAATGTCATTGGTACTAGATGGGTCTTTCGCAACAAACAAGATCAAGATGGGATAGTTGTAAGAAACAAAGCAAGATTGGTAGCACAAGGCTATACTCAAGTTGAAGGTCTTGACTTTGGTGAAACATATGCCCCGGTTGCAAGATTGGAAGCAATTAGGATCTTGTTGGCCTATGCTTGTGCTCATAATATCAAGCTATACCAAATGGATGTCAAGAGTGCATTTCTCAATGGCTATATCAATGAAGAAGTTTATGTTGAGCAACCTCCCGGTTTTGAAGATGACAAGAAACCTAACCATGTTTACAAGCTAAGAAAGGCATTGTATGGTTTGAAGCAAGCACCAAGAGCATGGTATGAGAGATTGAGAGATTTCTTACTCTCTAAAGGTTTCAAGATGGGCAAGGTTGACACCACTCTCTTCACCAAGAAGATTCGCAAGGACTTGTTTGTGTTGCAAATATATGTTGATGATATCATATTTGGATCAACCAACCAAGAATTTTGTGAGGAGTTTGGAAACATGATGGCTAATGAGTTTGAAATGTCAATGATTGGAGAACTTAGTTACTTCCTTGGTCTTCAAATCAAGCAATTGAAGAATGGCACATTTGTGAGTCAAGGCAAGTACATAAAAGACATGCTTGTTGATATTTGGGAACGCAATAAGGAATTAATCCGCAAGCGCACGGATATCGGTGAGCACTTCACCCGGGAGGTTATCCAGAGTATCGTATTTATTTTTTTACCACTAGGAGAAAGAGTGCATCTGACTAACCGGTCTATTACTACTAACCTTTAGGCACAAAGAATGTCTTTCGATGTGAGTGATAAATAGAGAAGACTGCAACCGTAGTCTCCTTCTAACCTTGGTAAGGATGATCTACTGTTCTAATGGGGAGGCTAACGGAATCTAGACACCACAAAGGATGTTCGACCCGCACCTATAAACCCTATCCTTCCTGCTAACGAGATGTGATCTAGAAAGGTAGCTCGGAATTGTCATGTTCCTCACTACTACCACGGTCCAGCTAGTCAGGGAATATCTATGAGTACCCCAGCCTAAACACCCTGTTTACGCCAGCAATGATTACTCTAAACTCTACGCGAAGAGATTAAAGTAAACTCATAAACCATAAGAACAATAAAATAAGAACTTACTAGAATTTAGAAGTCGAATTACTGAAGAATCCTAGGAGCAAGCTTCGGGTTAGGAGAACTTGATCCCGCAGGTACAAGCTTGGAGTAGACACCGACAGGCCGGGCTTCCTCCACTCTACACCTCCACTCTATCTCTCTCAATCTAGTAGAAACTAGAAGATCTATTTCTACCTTACATTGATTGCTAAGCCTAAAAAGAAATATTAATTAGAGAAGAGGTTTTCCTTCGAGGGCACCCCTCAGTCTCTATGATAATTTCTTCATGTCTTCTCCAGGGGCCAGGGGGGCCTCGCTTATATAGTCCTCCCCTTCTATGCGTTTTTGGGTCGATAGCCGAGGTGGTACTATGTTTTTCTTGATCCAATAGGTCGGTGGAATATCCCGAGCGAAAGAGTCTTGATTTGGCTCCAGCAGGGGGGCGGGCGCCCAGGCTACCAAGGCGGGCGCCCTGGGCCTGGCCCAGCTTCGCCTCCGCTTCGGTCTCGTGGCTTCTGGAGTCTTCTAGATGATGTAAAATTGCGTGGTGCGTTGATATCTCTATGTAATCCTGACATGTGAGCCTTTCTTCCTTATTTCCTGATAACCCCCTGCAGAAATAGATAAACAACAAAACTCGTGGAATTCTGTCAGATCAAACCCTAATTCTAGGTGATGGTTGCATATTGGTCCTTTCTCTTGTTTATTTGATAATTAAAATTGATACTTAAGAACTGTCAACAAATACCCCCATACTTAGGCTTTTACTCGTCCTCGAGAAAAGGATGGTTAAGAAAAATATCTGGGGTAAAACATTTTAAAGCATTCTTTATATTTGCAGGGTGTTAAAATTTCCACTGTGTACCATAGTCAAGGATGTATATGGTTAAGAGTAAAGATTCTTTCTTTTCAATCCTGTCACTTGGAGTTTTTGTATATTTTTGAAAGAAAGTTAGCATACCTTTTTATCCTCATAGGTTCTCTCAGATCACTCATTATCTTTTGTATATATATCTCACTGAGGCTGTTTTATTTTGCAAAAATTCTTAAGCATACTCACTTTGCATTTATTGCCTGATCAAAACGGGATCCGAGGAGGGGAATGTCATACTCTTAGATCAAAGACTTTGAAAATTAAAAACTTTGTCAACTCTTGCTGGCATATTGCTTATTAGAGAGACCATGGGCTATCATTTTTTCTCTCTTTTTTTTTTAAGTGGATACCGAGGTACCCCTAATTCTACTGCCGGACACTTGTCCATTTTTTCTGCGAGGTTGTCGAGCACTTGCTCCTTTTTATTTCCTCGAAATATCTTCTATTTTTTTGCATAGCCCATGCCTCTAATGCAATAATACTTCGGAAGAGTGAATCTTACTGAAATAGTGTCTTGATCTTGGGAGCATGATAAATCTCTCAACAAGGGTCTAACTCATTTTGAACAAACTCAATACAGAGCAGATAGCTTTTATAATCATAATTAATATTTTTATTTTTATCAGGCATATAAAACACTGAGGATGGTAGCTAGAAATTTGAATATTTTGAAATAAATTCTCCAAGCAACAATGATATCAAGAATAAGAAACTCATACTCTACCATCACATATTCCATATTGACTTGAGTAACATAGGGTTTTAAAATGATTTTATACTAATTGCAAGTTTTCAGGAAATATCACAGATTGAGATTAATCATGATTAGAAATATTTTAATCTTTTTAATTTATCATGTCGGAAACAGTAATCTGCATAATCCAAAATATATGTGTATGTGTAAAGTAAAGTGTGCAGAGTGTGTACCTGAATCGTGGAGTGATGTAGTCGGAGTGTGTTAGCATGTCGAGGGATCTCCCCCATACTTGTTTTCTGCTTTCTTGCACAAAAGTAAAGTAGAGACACACAAGACATAATAATAATAATAATACTCTTTATTGATCTTGAGGCATTTATTACAAAAGACTGATAACAAACTGATAGCAAACTGATAATAATAGTAAACTGATGATAATAGTAAACCTAAACCGAATAAATGACTAAGATGCATTGCCTCAAGGTCTAATCTAGATAACTTAGCGGCGCTCTAATTCCTTGATCTTCTTGTTGGCACTGGCAAGATCCTGTCTAAGGCCTAGTATAACGGTGTTGTGGTTAGAGAGCTGCCTAGTGAGGGAATTAATCGAGGACTGGAGGTCTATGATAACTCTATCTAGCCTGCGAACTTCCTCATCAATATCCATTATAGTCTTGCGACGCTTGGGAGGTGTCTCAAAAGCATTGAGAGAGTGCTTCGGGGCTGCCTTTGGAGGGATGAAACGGACTTTGGCTGCTCTAATCCCTTCAAAGTAAGGCCTTTCCTCCTCCGTAGTGTAGCGAACGCTGCTGATCTCGCCGCTCCGGTTGGTCTTGACTCCAACGACCCTCTCATTGGGTCTAGGTGGAAGGATCCTTGTGCCGATTGGCACCTTGATAGTGGTCTTCGTTTTGGATGATGATCCTTTGAGGAGTAGGGGTTGTGGTGGTGCGGTGAGAACTGGTTGAGCATGGTAAGATTGGGCGGAGCTGCGTTGACGTAATGGCATGGCTTCTAGATGACGCTCTGTGTTGGCCGGGACGAGAGCACGGGCATCGGGGTCTTCCACTAGCTCCATGTTGAGGTTGAAGGGGACGACTTCCCAATCGTCGTGGTACTTGTCGGCCATTGGAGTAGCAAGGAACTAATAAAATTTTAATTGAAGGAGAGCTAATCAAGCTCTAATTGAAGGAGAGAAAGCTTGGTGGCTTGGTGTTTGAAAACTGAGGTCAGGGGTCTGTTTATATAGGGGTCAAAAGGATGCCTCTATGGGTTGTTCGGGTTACTCCCGTCGATGTGCGTGGGAAACTTTCCGTCCAAGGGATTATTCGAATCACCATAAGTGCATTTTCCATAACAGAGAAAGTCGGGACCGAGGGGGAACAGGGACAGGGCGCCCGCCCACTTGACCTGGGCGCCCGCCCTCTCTCTGGCCCCTCTGTGGGCCCACTTCTCCGAGCGTGTTTCTAGATGCGAAATTATTTAGAAAAATATATATATGACCCAAAACCATCAGACTAAAAATGTCGGGCTCTAATTCTCTATGGGAAGGTAAAAATGGACTACATCTATTTCTTCAAATTCCTCATTGGGCTCTAAAAATAATTTAAGACGTTGACCATTTACCTTGAATAACGTACCTTCGTTATTTTGAAGTGTGATAGCTCCGTGGGATGATGAATTGATTACCTTGAATGGTCCTTCCCATTTGCTCCGGAGTTTTCCATGCCCGAAAAGCTTCACCCTGGAATTAAAAAGTAATACCTTATCTCCGGGTGTGAACTCCTTCTTCTTGATTCTCTTGTCATGCCACCTCTTGACTCTTTCTTTGTAGATCTTTGAATTGTGATATGCCTTCTCTCGCCATTCTTCCAATTCTGATAGTTGCATTCTTCTATAATCTCCAGCAACATCTAGGTCCATATTCCATCTTTTTATGGCCCAGTGTGCTTTGAATTCTAGTTCAACAGGTAGATGGCAAGTCTTCCCGTACACCAATTGGTATGGAGACATCCCAATTGGGGTCTTGTATGCTGTCCGGTATGCCCAGAGTGCATCGGGTAACTTGTCTTTCCACGCCGTTCCCATTTCATTTACTGTCTTCTGAAGAATATTCTTGATTTGTTTGTTGGAAGTCTCTGCTTGGCCACTTGTCTGAGGATGATAGGGGGTAGCGACGTTGTGACGGATTCCATGTCTTGATAGATATTGCTTGAAGCGTTTGTCGATGAAGTGTGCTCCTCCGTCACTTATCACTACTCTGGGAACTCCAAATCTTGGAAATATAATTTCTTCAAACATCCTCTTTGAACTGACGTTGTCGGCATGCTTGCAAGGTAATGCTTCTACCCACTTGGAGACATAGTCAACCGCCACCAAAATGTACTCACACTTCTTTGATGGAGGAAATGGACCCATGTAGTCTATTCCCCAGACATCAAAGAGCTCAATCTGAAGGTTGTTGGTGAGTGGCATTGCATCCCTTGTATTTATGTTTCCGTGTCTTTGACATGGCCCACATCTTCTGATATATTGCTTCGTGTCTTCATACATTGTAGGCCAATAGAATCCACACTGCCAGATCTTTGAATGTGTACGAAATGCTCCATAGTGACCTCCATATGGTGATGAATGACATCTGTCGATGATCTTCCATCCTTCCTCAGTGGTCACACATCTCCTGAGTAAGCCATCAGAGCATACTCGGAAGAGGTATGGCTCATCCCATATATGTGAACGACTTTCTTGAATAAGCTTCTTCTTGTTTGCTCCTGATGGTACATACCCTGAAACCATAAAATTAACAATATCTGCATACCAGGGGTCAGACCTGTTAATCCCGTAGAGCATGTCGTCCCGGAGTGAATCATTGATGGGGGTTTCCTGTGGACTCTTAAAATACATTCTAGACAAGTGATCAGCAATAGAGTTTTCTACTCCCTTTTTATCTTTTATTTCTAAGTCAAATTCTTGGAGTAATAAAATCCATCTAATCAGGCGAGGTTTAGCATCTTTTTTAGTGAGCAAATATTTTAATGCAGCATGATCAGTGTAAACAATTATTTTAGCTCCAACTAAATAAGATCTAAATTTATCAATGGCAAAGACAACAGCCAGAAGCTCTTTTTCAGTGGTTGCATAATTAAGTTGAGCTCCTGTCAAAGTTTTACTGGCATAAGCAATTGCATGATGCTTCTTATCTTTAGTTTGTCCTAATACTGCCCCCACAGCATAATCACTAGCATCACACATAATTTCAAAAGG
Organism: Sorghum bicolor; assembly: GCF_000003195.3. Lineage (NCBI taxonomy): Eukaryota > Viridiplantae > Streptophyta > Magnoliopsida > Poales > Poaceae > Sorghum > Sorghum bicolor. The sequence goes on from NC_012871.2 coordinate 51,367,532, forward strand.
CAACGACCAATCAGGGGGTTGAATGATTGGAGCAGAGATGCGTGCTTTCTTTAATAAATTAAAAGATGTTAAACATGCATCATCAAATTCGAAAGGAGCATCCTTGGCTAGCAAAAGAGTAAGTGGTCTAGCAATAAATGAAAAATCTTTTATGAATCTACGATAAAAACCAGCATGGCCAAGAAAGCTTCGAATTCCTTTTATATTCACAGGTGGAGGTAGCTGTTCAATTACTTCAATTTTAGCTTTGTCTACCTCAATACCTCTTTCAGACACTAAGTGTCCTAGCACTATTCCTTCCCTAACCATAAAATGACATTTTTCCCAATTAAGGATTAAGTGCTTTTCTTCACATCTTTGCAAAACCTTGTCTAAGTTTTCAAGACAACTATCAAAAGTTTTTCCATAAACAGAGAAATCATCCATGAAAACTTCCATAATCTCTTCAATCATATCAAAAAATATAGACATCATGCATCTTTGAAAAGACGCTGGTCCATTACATAACCCAAAAGACATTCTACGGTAAGCATAAGTTCCATATGGGCATGTAAAGGTGGTTTTGCTTTGATCATCAGGATGGATCGGGATTTGGTGATATCCTGAATATCCATCTAAGAAACAAAAGAATGAATGGTTTGCTAACCGCTCTAGCATCTCATCTATAAAAGGTAAAGGAAAGTGATCCTTTCTCGTGGCTTTGTTTAGTTTTCTATAGTCTATGCACATCCGCCATCCTGTGACGGTGTGTTGCGGAATTAGCTCATTCTTTTCATTCATAATAACTGTCATGCCTCCCTTTTTAGGCACAACTTGTACTGGGCTTACCCACTCACTGTGCGGCACAGGATATATAATCCCTGCATGCAGCAACTTTATAACTTCCTTTTTAACTACCCCTCTCATAGTGTTGTTAAGTCTACGTTGGGGTTCTCGAGAGGGTGTAACACAAGGATCTGTTGGAATACGATGGGTACAAATCATAGGACTGATTCCTGTAAAATCTTGAAGTGAGTAGCCGAAAACTGAGTGATGTTTCTCAAGAATGGTCATTAATCGCAGAGTTTGATCCTGAGTGAGTTTATCGCTAATGATCACAGGGAACTCTGGATTATTGTTTAGGAAAGCATAGGTAAGACCGGGTGGTAAAGTTTTAAGATCTATAGGGGGTCTAGGTGTTTCTGCAAACTCATCTAAGGGTTCAGGCTCGGAAGGTTCGTCTTCTTCTTCTGTGAAGAAAGGAGTTTCGTCTTCTAAGTCTGGTTCATCTAAAAGCTCTAGAGATGCAGCCTTTACCTCCTCCATAGGATCAGGCAAAAGATATGACTCGGCCTTATTATTTAAGGAGTGTGAAATTATCATTGGGAATTGAAAAGTTTTTCCAAAAGAAATGTGTAGCTTTCCAGTATGACCTTCATAAAGGAGTCTTCTAAAAGGTTGTCCTATCAATAAGTCGAAGTCCCATGTATCAAAGATATAGAAGTTCAAATGAACCATGGAGCCTTCTACCGTAAGAGGCAGGACATTAATAATTCCAGGACTGGGGACTAATCGTCCCGAAGATTCCTTTATGACCTTCGTTGTGGGGGTTAAGATAAGATTTTTAAATAGTTTAAGTGCAAAGGATTCAGACATAATGTTGATCCCCACAACAGGATTATAGAGAGCATTAAATCGATCAGAATTATAAGCACAGCGTATAGTTATAGAGGGTGTGTCCAAACGGATCACATCAGAGGAAAGCTCTGATTCCTCCAACCATTTGCTACTCATTACTGAGATAAGCTCTCTCAATTGATATTCACTTGGTAAATAAATGCTAAACTGGCCGTTTTGGGGTTTGTCAATAGAATGGTAGTTTGAAATATTTCCAAAATTGGCAAAAAGATCGGATTCTATATCCAGCATGAAGTCCGGTAGTGGAATTTCTTCCTCTTGTGGCTCAAAACTTGGGATAGCTAAAGTAGATGAAGAATTTGGCAGAGTGTCTACTTCGGCTTCGTAGGTTTCATCATGAAGGGTATTATCCATCTCAGCTTCTAGGATTCTATCTAGGATCACTCTTGCTTCATCAGCAGGGATGCGAAAGAAAGAACCTCTAGACATTGTGTGTAGCATTTGTTTGTGATTTTTATGAAGACCTCGGAAAAAATGAAATAAAAGAACAGGGTCTTCAAGATTAAGGTTTGGACCAGATTCTAAAAGATCAGAAAAACGTTTCCAGAATTTTCCCAAAGTTTCCTTATCTTTTTGTTTAAAAGATAGGACTTCGAGTCTAAGGTCGGCTATACGGTCAAGGGAATAGAAATCTAGACAAAAGTTGGCTCGTAAGACTCCCCATTCACCTTGTTGTTGACTTACCTTCTGACTGTACCATTGTCTAGCTTCTCCCCTTAGAGAAAAAGGAAAAAGCTTCAAACGTAAAGTCTTATCAGAAATGCCTTCAATGCGAAGACAATCACATGTTTGCTCAAAATCTCTAATATGAAGGTAAGGGTTTTCGTCTTCCTTTCCCGAAAAAGATAAGTTTTGAATCATGGCAATCAACCTAGAACTTAACTTATACTGGGGTGTTTGGATAGGCTGTGATGATTCCCATGGTAAAAGGTCAGTTGCTAAAGGGATTGCAGACTCATGGATCGATTTAGAATTTTGGTTTTCCATAAGGTAAGAGTAAAGAAAAATAAATAAAGAATATAAAAGATAAGAAAAGATAAAAGTATAGATACAAGCTAATAGCAAGACACAGGTTATCTCAACAACCGTCTTTCTCCCCGGCAACGGCGCCAGAAATGCTTGTTGATATTTGGGAACGCAATAAGGAATTGATCCGCAAGCGCACGGATATCGGTGAGCACTTCACCCGGGAGGTTATCCAGAGTATCGTATTTATTTTTTTACCACTAGGAGAAAGAGTGCATCTGACTAACCGGTCTATTACTACTAACCTTTAGGCACAAAGAATGTCTTTCGATGTGAGTGATAAATAGAGAAGACTGCAACCGTAGTCTCCTTCTAACCTTGGTAAGGATGATCTACTGTTCTAATGGGGAGGCTAACGGAATCTAGACACCACAAAGGATGTTCGACCCGCACCTATAAACCCTATCCTTCCTGCTAACGAGATGTGATCTACAAAGGTAGCTCGGAATTGTCACGTTCCTCACTACTACCACGGTCCAGCTAATATTGAGGTACTTGAAGCATACACAAAATGTTGGTTTGTGGTATCCCAAAGGTGCAAAGTTTGAACTTGTTGGATATTCCGACTCGGACTATGCGGGATGCAAAGTTGAGAGAAGAAGCACATCGGGCACATGTCAACTATTGGGAAGATCACTTGTCTCATGGTCATCCAAGAAGCAAAATAGTGTTGCACTATCAACCGCCGAAGCGGAGTACATTGCGGCCGGTAGTTGTTGTGCACAAATTCTATGGATGAAGGCAACATTGAAGGACTTTGGAATCAATTTCAAACAAGTGCCATTGCTATGTGACAATGAAAGTGCCGTGAAGCTCACTAACAATCCGGTTCAACACTCAAGAACAAAGCACATAGATGTCCGCCATCACTTCATAAGAGATCACCAACAAAAAGGGGACATTTGCATTGAGAGTATAGGCACCGATGATCAACTTGCCGATATATTCACCAAGCCACTTGATGAGAAGAGGTTTTGCAAGCTAAGGAATGAATTGAACATACTTGACTTCTCAAATATGTGTTGATGCACCCCCACTATATGACATGCCTCTCCTTCGAGCAAAGCAAGGTAAAATTGTTTGACATGTCATCCATGCTATGCTAAGGACTTGCTTAGTGCATCTAGTCATTCCCTACTTATCTTAGGCTCCTTCATAAAAATCAAATGAATTTGATGCTTGTATGGTACCACTATTGCTTTTATGCTTGACTTGATCTAGTGGTAGCATATGACATGTTTGTGGGCTTGCAATCCTAGTGTTTGATCTAGAATATGAGCTATAAGTGTTTAACTCAACATGGTACAAGATAACCCTTATTTGGAGGTGTGAAGAAGCTTGTCCTTGGATCAAACCGAGTTAAATATCTTAGGCAAGTAATCTAGATTAGACCATTTTGGGAAAATGATCTCACTTCACATGGTTTCACACTAACCTATCTAAAATTTGAGCTCACCTTTTGTGGTCATTGATGACAAAGGGGGAGAGAAATTTCCCAAAGATTTAAGATAGGAGAGTAACATAATAAAAGAAGGGGATCAATTAAAATTTGAAGCACACAAGTAGGGGGAGCAAGCTCATAAACTTGTATGTTGCATTTGAATGTGCATCACATATGTTTGCTTACATTTGCATTAGCTTTAGAAGCTTTCTCTCCGATGCCTTGCTTGTGTGGTGTATGCTAGTTGTAGGCTTGATTGATGAAATGAAGAACTAGCATGCGTAGATAGTGTAACTAGACTTTTAGTTGTTTCACACGTGGTACTAGAACCTTGTTTATAATGTTGATTTCACGAGGTGTTCTAGTTTTGTGAATGTCTAGTTACTAATGGTGCTAAGGATGGTATACATTGGCAACTCCGATTGGTATCACGCTTCAAAGGTCCATTCTTTACACCTTAGCATCATTTGGTAGAAATTGACTCCTATATTTCCTATTCAAGCATATGTGCAAGCTTTCAAATCCAAACTCTTAGCACATATGTACGGGGAGCAATTGCTACCAATTTGGGTTTATGAAACTTGTCCATAACCTTTGCACATGGTAAAATGCTTGGGCAAGCAACATGAATCCAAGAAAAATTTTATTGAAAATCTTTGTATAAAAGGGTTGTCATCAATTACCAAAAAGGGGGAGATTGAAAGCCCTAGTTTGGTTTTGGATAATTGATGAAACCCTAAGTATTAACCTCTATACTAAGTGTGTGTAGACTTAATGAGGTTGGTACATGCCAAGTGATGGAGCAAGTGATGATCATGGTGATGATGGTGATGACCACAAAATGATCAAGTTGGAAAAGAAGAAAGAGAAAAACAAAACCCTATGGAGATCAAGGCAAAGGTATTGCTTAGGGTTTTGGTTTTGGTGATCAAGACACCATAGAGGGTGTGATCACATTTAGGATAGATAGCCGTACTATAAAGAGGGGAATTCTTTGGCTAAGCGGTTATCAAGTGCCACTAGGTGTCATTGTTCATGTGCATGCATTTAGAACCTAGTGAGCTAACTTAACTCCTTCAAAGAAAATGTTTGTGAAAATGCTAACACACGTGCACTTGTTGGTACACACGTTGTGGTGTTGGCACACTTTGAGAAGGCGGGATTCGGCGCTTTTCGAGAAAATGAAGTGCATATTTTCCATTGCGCCGGTGGGAAATTTTTGGAGAAGTCGCGGGAGTGTTTCTCGCTGAGGAACACACACCGGACGCTGGCTCAGAGGCACCGGACGCTGTGTCTGAGCGTCCGGTGTGCAGGCTGCCTAACTCGGTTAGGATTAGGCACCGGACGATAGGCACCAGACGCAGCTTGGAGCGTCCGGTGGTGTGCGTCCGGTGTGAGGAGGTTTTGCAAACCTCTCTGCGCATGAGTCCGGTGAGCACCGGACGCTAAGGGTGCGTCCGGTGGCTTGCGTCCGGTGACCCTGCAAGTTTGCGGAGCTCTCTGCGCATGAGTCCGGTGTGCATCGGACGCGTCCGGTGCTAACTTGCTCAGCGTCCGGTGCTCTGCAGGTTACCGTTAGACTCTGACACGCGACTGACGTTGGAGCACCGGACGCTGGTGTTGAGCGTCCGGTGCCCCTTTAAGAGCGTCCGGTGACCCCGTGTTTTGCCCAGTGAAAGAGCCAACGGCTCTATTTGTTTGAGGGGCTATAAATACGTGTTTGGCTGGCTTGGGGCTTACTCTCTTGGCATTCTAACATACTAGACATCCTTGTGAGCCTAAGCAAACACCTCCCACTCATCTCCTTCATAGATTATACATCTTTGTGAGATTGGGAGTGATTCCAAGTGCATTTGCTTGAGTGATTGCATCTAGTGGCACTTGGGGATCGTTCTAGCTGCGGTTTTCTTGTTACTCTTGGTGGTTGCCGCCACCTAGACGGCTTGGAGCAGCGGAGGAGGATTGGCACGAGTTGGCGATTGTTCGTGGCCATCTCCCGGTGATTGTAAGGGGTCTTGTACCTTCCCCGGCGGAGAGCCAAAAGGTAACTCTAGTGGATTGCTCGTGTCATTGAGTTACCTCACTTGTGGGTAGGTTCTTGTGGTGTCCTAGTGAGGACGAGGTTCGTGCTACACCTCTTAGCCACCGAACCACTAAGTGTTGGTCGGCACAATGGGGACGTAGCGTGCCGGCAAGCACGTGAACCTCGGGAGAAAAATCTTGTGTCTCCATTGTGTTTGTTGATTGGATTTCTCCCGGTGATTGGACTTCATAATATTGTGATTGGTTCATCCCCTCTACGTGGTGGTATAAAGATCAAACTCTCTCTCTTACTTTCTTGTAAACTAGAGTAGCTTACTTCTTGTATAGAAACTTTAGGTAGCTCTCTAGTGTAAGTAGAGACTTAGTTCTTGTGTGCATAGTGATCATAGCAACTAGAATTGTTGGGTAGGTGGCTTGCAAACACCCCATTAGAGCTAGAGCAAAAAGCTTCGCTTTGTTATTTACTAACCTCTTGCTCTAGTGTTCTTGTAGAATTTTTAAATAGGCTATTCACCCCCCCTCTAGCCATATTAGGACCTTTCACCGTCAACACTTCCACCCTACAGTATGCATCTTGCATGTCAACAGTATGGAATGTACGTCCTGGGATAGCATTACCGGTGGCCACTTGCTTAGTATGCTGATTGTTAAGGCCATAGGATATGACCAAGGAGCAAGGCCAAGGTCTATCAATATCATCAACTGGATAATGGTCCTTATTTGTTGTTGACGCTATACTGCTTGGAAAGGGCTTAGATTGTGAGGCCATCTCCTGACGCTCCAAGGGTTGAGCTGGTACAAGCTGCATATGCGAAGGAGCTTGTGAGGACATTTGTTGAGCAGACACTGCTCCTACCAACCGCTTCATCACTTCAGGATCAGGATTTGTAAAGAAGTCTTCCATCATATCCCTAAACTTTTTTGCAGCCTGCTGCTCAAAAAAATCTTTCATTTCCTCCTTATGTCGGTCTCTTTTCTTATACATGCCTTTCCACTCATCACCGAATCCTTCTTTCCAACTAATTCTGGAGGAGAATCCCCGTACACGTCCTGGATGCTCGGGGTTACCTAGAGCATGGGTAAGGATGTCCCTCTCCCTCTGTGACTTGAAGGCACCTTTCTTTTCTAGGTTTGATGCTTCCAAAACCTTGTCGGCAACTTCTCTAATCTCATCGGGACATGACATCTCATCGCTCTCAGTGTTTGCCTTCCGAGCACGAAGCCAATTCGCACTCCTTTCAGGCACTATATCGGTCAATGCCAAATGGCCCTCTCTCCTCTTTGCATCGTCTTCTGCCCTCCATTTAGGAATCTTGATCTTATAACCACCAGTGCCAAGGTGGTGGTGATACTTGTTCCTCTTCGCGAGTTCAGAGGCGGCTTTGCTCTTAGCCTTCGCATCGTCTGATTCTCTCATCAAACGAAAACGTGCCCACTGAGCCTCTGTGATAGGGTACCGCTTCGTCGGGTCCCGTCTCTTCTGCAACCACTTTTTGTTCATATCGTGCCTATAGCCCCGGAATGATATTGCCAACTGCTTCATGACATAACCCTTGGCCAATTCATCTGTACCATCGGGAAAAATAAATCGAGTGCACAAGCGATTCCAGCAAGTGGTCCTTTTCACTTGTGGCACCATACTCCAATCACTCCAACTAATATCAAATTCCTCTTTTACTAAATATCCAATTGCGGCTCTAAATTTGGGTAGCGCCTCTAGAGGTGCTAAGGGCTCTCCGCTCGGACTTAACTCTATAATCTGGTAAACTTCTTCTAGAAATCTATTCCTTCCTCTAGTAATCTGGTGCCCGATCACTCTTTTTTGTTTTACTTCTTGGCTCAGAGGATGTCCCAGTCGTTTGAGGCGCCATGTCCTTCTGAACATCTTGTTCTTCTGCCTCCATTTCAGCAACAACTTGAGATAACACCTCCTGTCCATTTAATTGTTAGGTATATACATATATACACATGTATTCTATTGTATAGACACTACTACAATATATACCTCATCATCATCCGGATCAGCTTGAGGCTCGTATGTCGGGTCATGTTCCAACTCTAGATGAGCCTTCTTAGCTCTGGGGGATTCACGTGGTGATACGCTCGGGCTTCTATAAGTGTCGGATCCAGAGATGTCGGATCCCGGTGTTTCTATGTGGGCTTCAGCATTCGATGGAGTACTCATCTAATTAAACAAATAATTTATAAACAATTAACTTACAAACTCTAATTAACAAACCCTAATTGAAAACAATACTTAAGAAATAATTAATTAATCAATAATTATTAAATTATTAAATAAATAAATAATTAACAATTAATTAACTAGCTAACCCTAATTAAGAAACCCTAATTAAAAACTAATTAATAAATAACAAAACCCTAATTAAAAACTAATTAATAAAACCCTAAACCCTAATTAAAAACTAATTAATAAATAACTAAACAAATAATTAATTAATCAATATTAAATAAATAAATAAATAAATAAATAACAAATAAATAACCCTAATTAAAAACTAATTAATAAATAACTAAACCCTAATTAAAAACTAATTAATAAAACCCTAAACCCTAATTAAAAACTAATTAATAAATAACTAAACAAATAATTAATTAATCAATATTAAATAAATAAATAAATAACAAATAAATAACCCTAATTAAAAACTAATTAATAAATAACTAAACCCTAATTAAAAACTAATTAATAAATAACTAAACCCTAATTAAAACTAATTAATAAATAACTTAACAAATAATTAATTAATCAATAATAAATAAATAAATAAATAAATAAATAACAAACAAATAATTTATAATTAATTAAAAAAATTAAAAAAAACAGCTCGAGTGGCGGCCTGCCAGGCCCAACAGGGCCCAGCAAGCCAGCTCGAGTGGCGGCGGCGCGCCGCGCGCATGACTGCCGCCGCCGCATCTCGCGGCACGGCGGCTCGCGACGCGTGGCACGTCACCGCACGGCACGACCTGCTCACCTCGCCGGCGGCGCGGAGCTCGGCGTCCTCGTGGTGGCGGCGCAGTGGCGGTGGCGCGCGGCGAAGGCAGAGGCAGAGGCGGCGCGACGGAGGGGTGCGGCGCGACAGCGCTTCGACGGTCGCGGCGCGGGCTCCGGCGAGAGAGGTGGCGCGGCGGTGGATTTCGGCAGCCTAACGGCGTCGGTTTTGTCAACCTCGCGCCACTGGAACTTGAAAAATTTCGCGGCCCGCGCTCAGGGTATATATAGGTTTGGATTAGTACAGGCGGACATCATGGACGTCCGCCTGTACTAATCATTTCTACAGGCGGACATCAAGAAGAGCCGCCTGTACTAATATATTAGTACAGGCGGGTGACTTTGAGGGCCGCCTGTACTAATATATTAGTACAGGCGGTTTTCATTAACAGCCGCCTGTACTAATATATTTTTTCAATTATGTTAATTAATTTACTTAGTGATTAATTATGTTGTTTCAAAAATTAAATACTCTGTAATAAATTGTACAAATATTATAAAATACAAAAGCAGTGCTGTGTTAATTAATTTACTTAGTGATTAATGGTTTGTTAATTATGTTGTTTCAAAAATTAAATAATCTATAATAAATTGTACAAATATTATAAAATACAAAAGGAGTGCTTTGTTAATTAATTTACTTAGTGATTAATGGTTTGTTAATTATGTTGTTTCAAAAATTAAATAATCTGTAATAAATTGTGCAAATATTATAAAATAGAAAATGAGTGCTTTGTTAATTAATTTACTTAGTGATTAATGGTTTGTTAATTATGTTGTTTCAAAAATTAAATAAACTGTAATAAATTGTACAAATATTATAAAATAGAAAAGGAGTGCTTTGTTAATTAATTTACTTAGTGATTAATGGTTTGTTAATTATGTTGTTTCAAAAATTAAATAATCTGTAATAAATTGTGCAAATATTATAAAATAGAAAAGAAGTGCTTTGTTAATTAATTTACTTAGTGATTAATGGTTTCTTAATTATGTTGTTTCAAAAATTAAATAATCTGTAATAAATTGTATAAATATTATAAAATAGCATAAGGTATAAAACAAATGGAAAATGTAAACATGTTGCTTAATAAGAAATAGTAGCATAAGGTACAAATAATAAGTGATACATGAGTTAAATGAGTAATGACAACTTATAGAATCTAGCGTGCTACAGTCCTTCCTTGTCCATCGTGGCGCACCCATGGCAATGAGGATTGTGGGATACTTTTCTCAACCTTTTTTATGTTTTCTTGAAAGTTTGTAAAAAGAGACATCTCGCTGAATTGGTTAACATCCTCCAAATCCATTACACCATCAACTCCTATAATTTGTTGCTTTCCAGGAATAGCTATATGCTTTGGCTTGTGGCTATTTTTCTTTTCATCCTTAGAAAGGATTTGTTCCACATAGAAGACTTGTGCGGCACGGTTAGCAAGGATCCACGGATCATCTTTATAACCTACTTTACTTAGGTCAAGAACTCTCTGGCCATAGTTATCCACAGTGACATGTTTATCTTGAACCCATCGGTATCGGAACACTGGAATCTGCAGGAGTGGACCATATTCTACCTCCCATATGTCATCAATGAACCCAAAGTATGTAGTTGTTTCACCAGTTGCATCATCTATAGCCTCGCATCGAACGCCACTATTCTGTCCCATGCTCTTGGTGTCCCCATAGCTGTTGGAAAATGAAAAGCCACTAATGTCATAGCTCTGCCATGATGTGACCTGGCTTGATGGTCCAGATGCTAACATCTTAATGGTTTCTGATTCCTCTGTCATGTCCAAATCCTTTAACCATGTGGTGAACTGACGCTTGTGTTCCTTGTGTACCCAATCATTTGTGCATCCTGGATTCTTCTGACGAAGCTCTTTCATGTGCTGCTCAATGAATGGGTCCATTATTATGAGTTGTTGTAGTATGCTATAATGTGCCTCTAGGACTATGTTGTAATCTGGTGGGATGAATGATTTCCGTCCCATTCTCCCGCGTCCATCAAGCCTTCCCTCATGTCGCAATGGAGGCAAACCAATTGATACCTGGTCTTTTAGGAGATTATTACATAATGGTCCTCCAGACTCAATGGCCTCTTCTGTAGTGTACACCTCTATCATGGAACCCTCCGGATGAGCACGATTTGACATATAGTCATTCAATATTGACATGAAACGCTCATACGTCCATATTTCATGGAAATACATGGGACCTAATGCCTCTATTTGAGGTACCAAATGAACAACAAGGTGTACCATTATATCAAAGAACGATGGGGGAAAGCACATCTCCAACTGGCTCAATGTCTCTGCAGCAAATTTTTGTAGGGACTCTAACTCATCACGGACAATTATCTTCTCAGATATCTTATTAAAGAAGTAGCACAACCGTGTGATTGCCATCTTTAAGAACACTGGATTTATAGCCCTGATGGCGATAGGAAGAAAAGTGGTCAGCATGACATGACAATCATGTGAGTTGTAGTTGGTGAATGTAAGGTCTTTCATTGACACAAGACTTCTTATGTTGGAGCAGAAACCAAATGGAACTTTTAAATTCTTCAACCACACACACATTGCATGTTTCTCCTCTCTGTTCAGGTTGTAGCTTGCTGCCGGTAGGTGGTACTTCCCATTCTCTAGGAGTACAGGGTGAAGTTCTTTTCTGATCTTTAAATGTTGCATGTCCAAACGTGAATTGAGACCTTCCTTTGTCTTGCTCTTTATGTCTAACAAGGTTCCAATTACACTTTCAAACACATTCTTCTGAACATGCATACCATCGATCGCATGTCGTACGTCCAAGTCTTTCCAGTACGATAAGTACTTGAAGAAAATGGACTTCTTCTTGAATGTGTCCCCTTCATTTGCCTTGACAACCTTTCTTGGTTTCCCATCTTTGGTCTTCTTTCCAAAAACAAACTTCACATTCTCAACTATCTTGTACACTCTATGCCCTTTACTACAACCTGATGGAGCAGTAGATTTTGATTCATCAATATTGTCGAAGTACTTATTCATCTTTTGAAAGCGATACTTATGGCCTGCCGGTAGCCATCTTCTGTGCCTCATGTACACTATCTTGTTAGATGCAGGAAGAGACACGTGCCATGTTCCATCTATGCACTCTACACAACCAACCTTTCCCTTGAACTGGCCTGATAATGAGAAGAGAGCAGGGTAATCATTAATTGTGACAATAATAATTGCTCTCAGTGTGAATGTCTCTTTGCGGAACGCATCGATCATGTCCACACCTACTTCCCATAGTGTTTGCATGTCTTGCATTAAGGGCTCTAGAAATACATCCATATCAACTCCAGGTTGTGTAGGTCCAGAAATAAGAATGGTTAGCAAAAGATATTTTCTCTTTTAACACAACCATGAAGGAAGGTTGTATATTGTCAGGATCACCGGCCATGTGCTGTGCGTGCTGCTCCTTTCGCCAAATGGATTCATTCCATCAGTACTCAGTGCAAACCTTACATTCCGTGGATCATCAGAAAAGTCTGGATATTTCTTATCGAAATCTTTCCATTGCTTTGCATCGGCTGGATGTCGTAACTTTCCATCATCTTTCCTTTCATCCGAAGCATGCCAGGTCATAAGTTCAGCGTCTTCAGGGTTTGCAAACAAACACCTCAAACGATCAACCACGGGGAGATACCATATCACCAAAGCTGGAATTCTTCTCAATGCATAATAGTCCACTTCTTCATTGCTACTAGGCTTCGAGCGTTTGTCTTGTTGAGTCTTTGTTTGGGTCTTCTTTCGCTTCCTCCCTATAGAAACAGAGGCTAGATTCTCTTCCTCCCGATAATCTTTTTTGTCTTGTATCTACTGACACCACAGTTTGGACAACTATCTAAGTCTTTAAATTGATCACCCCGATATAGAATACAATGATTTCTACATGCGTGGATCTTCTCAACACCTATCGTAAGTGGACTGACTAGCTTCTTTGCATAGTATGTGTTAGCAGGCACTTTGTTCTCCTTAGGAAGAAGGTCTCCAAGTACACGCAAGAAATCATTGAAGCTAGCATCGGACCAACCATGTCTAGCCTTCATCGTCAAAAACTGAAGAACAGCACGTAATGTCGACCACTCTTTGGTACAACCATTTGACTCGTCGTACAAAGTGTCCTCTGCTGCCTTCTTCAATGCTTTCATTCCCTTCATGAAGAATATTGATGGATCTGCACAACGGTTCATTATTGCCTCTAAGAAATCTGCATCTTCAACAGCATCTGTGTTAGCATGCTGAGTTTCATTGACATCAGACGTATGAGTTTCATTGACATCTGGCATAGCATGAAATTCATTAAGAGGTGGCATTTGATCCTCCACATTGATGTTAGTTGCAGTGTTGTCTGTTGTCCGCATATAAGGTGCAGAACTACCCTCACCATGTTTTGTCCAAATCAAGTAGTCCTCCATAAATCCTCTGCAAACCAGATGGGAAGTAATTGCTTCTACATTGTCAAATACCATAATATTTTTGCAGTCTGCGCATGGACAACATATGTGCTTCGTCTTTGTTCTGCGAGCATGTATCTTTGCGACATCAATAAATTTTTGGACCTCCACTACATATGATGGGTCCAATCTTGATAAGTTGTACATCCATAATGACCTCTCCATATTTAGCTGTAATTAGTTAAGAACAATTAATGTAGATCAATCTAAAAACAAAACTAATATAACTCCCAAAAACAGATTTAACTAAGATACAAACCTCCTTCTACTAAACAGAGATGAAAACCTATCTCTTACAGAGTTTACAATTTATGGAATTTAAATAATTGTTGAAAGTCATTTTCATAAATATAAGAAATAATTGTATAAAATTTAGGAATAATTCAAGGATTTCTATGAAGTATTTATGCACAAAGATTTGAAAAAGTATTTATTTGCCATTTTATGATTTTCAACATTTTAATGTTTGAGTTTATAAAGTCTAATTCATGTGAAAAAAGAAAAGTTAAAACTGAATCAAAATTATAAACTTCAAAATGTCCTCATCATTACCCTATTGTATAGATCTACTCACAAGAATTCTAAAAAGTATTTATTTTCTATTTTTTTATTTCTACAATTTACTATGAATTTACATAAAAATTTAGCTAAAACTCTCTCTCTTGCCCTATGAACCCTAACCCTAAGCAAGAATGCTTCATGAACTCTAGATCTAGAGCACCTCCAATACAAGAATTGAACCAAAGAATCACTAAAAAATAGCATCAAGGGCTCCAACTAACCTTTTAGAAGTTTCTCACCAAAGAAATGAGGATCAAAACCTCCCCCCTTGGAAACTGGAATCGTCTGGTCCGCCTGGTCCGTGAGCTCACGGGAGTAACTGTTCTTGTCTGGAGGTAGACGAAGGGTATTTATAGCAGACTTAGCACAGGCGGCTCATAAAGAGGGCCGCCTGTGTAAATACATTAGCACAGGCGGTCCTCTATACAAACCGCCTGTGTAAACAGACACATTTACACAAGCGGTTGTCGTAATTCTACCGCCTGTGTTAATGGTATTTACACAGGCGGTTTGTATTGTAAGCAGCCTGTGTAAATGTGAAGTTTACACAGACGGTGTAGTTAGGAAGACCGCCTGTGTAAACGTGTTTACACAGACGGTTTTCTTGTTGGGCCCTCTGAAATTTTTCTACTAGCGCCATGATATTGTGAACCGCCAGTGAAAAAAAAAACAACGTGCCAGCAAAAACGATTTTTGTACTAGTGAGTGTGTGCATGCATTATATCCCTTGTTTGACTGGCCTGAAATATTACTCAAAGCTAGCCAATCATTGATTGTTACAAAAAGCAATGCTCGAAGGTCAAAGTGCTCCTGTTTGTACTCATCCCACACGTAAACCCCTGGTTTGCTCGATAAAAGTTGAAGTTCCTCAACTAATGGCCTCAGGTAGACATCGATGTCGTTGCCAGGTTGCTTCGGTCCTTGGATGAGCACTGGCATCATAATAAACTTCCACTTTATACATAGCCATGGAGGAAGGTTGTAGATACAAGTGTTGTGACTACTGCTCTACTCCCCGAAAGGATTCATACCATCTGTACTTAAGGCGAACCGCAAGTTTCTAGCATCATCTGCAAAATCTAGGAATTCTCGGTCTATCGCTCTCCACTGGGATCCATCGGCAGGGTGTCTCAACATATTGTCTATCTTACAGTCTTCTTTATGCCACCACAACAACTTTGCATTGTCCTTATTTCTGAACAAACGTTTTAATCGTGGTATTATATGAGCATACCACATAACCTTGGTGGAAATTTTCTTCCTATGACGTTCTTCACCATCAACATCGCTAGGATCATCTCCTAATCTTATACCGTGATGCCTTACATACCGGACATGCATCCAAATTCTCGTATTCCTCCCCACGGTAGAGGATGCAGTCATTAGGACATGCGTGTATCTTCTGGATTTCTAATCCCAAAGGGCAGACAACCTGTTTTGCTTCATACATAGTGGTGGGCAATTTGTTGCCTTTCGGAAGCATCTTTTTTATGATCTTCAATAACTGTCCAAATGTCTTATCGGATGTACCATTCTTTGCCTTCCATTGGAGCAATTCCAGTGTGGTACCTAGCTTTTTGTGTCCCTCTTCAGTGGTGGGATATAGCAATTTTCTATGGTCCTTTAGCATGCGCTCGAACTTGGTCTTCTCTTTCTCACTTTCAGATTCTTTTTGTGCATCACATATGGCATCACCAAAAGCATCATCGCCCTAATTATCTTCTGCCGCTATCTCTTCTTCATCATCTCCCCCCATTGCAGCATCATCGAAGCCACCGTACTAAGCAATAATGTCAACGTGGTCCAATTCTTCTTCTTCTTCTTCACCTTCATCCATTATAATCCCGCTTTCTCCATGCTTAGTCCAACAAATATAGTTTGGTATGAAACAATACTTTAATAAGTGTGAATGAAGAGTCCTTGAGTTAGAATATTTCGTCAAATTCTTGTATACGACACATGGACAATATATGAAACCGTCTCTCTTGTTTGTCTCGGACACACTTAAGAAATAATGCACACCATTAGTGAACTCTTCAGAGGGCCCGATCGGTATTATACATCCAATTGCGTGTTACCATCTGTATTGAATATAACATATATATTATGAAAACCATGCACATATAGTTTCTCATCTTATTGCACAATATGTCTAACACACATAGTTGATTAATTCAAGCAAGCCTGGCTACAACAAAGACAATCACAACTAGCACTAAAAAACTAAAACTAAAATGCAATTAAGCAACATAATTAGTTCACGTTCGATCCCAACTATAAGAGACAGATCATTCGCTTGATCAACATCGATGGACTCCTTCTGCCGGCTCACTGCCTCATCATCTTCAGCCTCAACCGCCTGTGCAAAAGATTTTTGATGTGTTGAATGTATTCTTCCTCCCAGTACCAACCTATACATCCGCCGGTACCATCCCACTGAAATTAGAAGAGAGAATCAAAAGTTTAAGTAACATCATTTAAAAAATAGGCACATATATAAGCAAATGTCTGGAAATAACCCACATTACGATCTGGACACTTGTAGAATATACGACCCTTGTTTGCTCCCTCTTTTTGATACTTTGTACTCTATCACGATCTTCTGCCCACACTTACCGCAAGTAATGTGAGGGAGTGGCCGGTATCGCTTTTGAACCCGTTGGGGGACCGAGGACCCGGTCATGGTTGCCATCTACTATCCATACTCAATTTTTAAATAATTACAAATTCCACATTTTCTAGTAAACAAATATGATTAAAGAAGAACCTAATAATATCCTTTATTTGTCTAGCTACTTCAACAAATTTTCTAAATTATACAATGGATATTATGTAGTAATAAAAACCTATCAAGTGATATTAACAAACCAATTAATTTGAACTATCCAACTATCTAAGATCATTATTGTAAACTATATACATTAACTAAATTCCAATCCTCTCATATTATAATATAAAGAAAAAAAGATTTAAAAAAATACTATAATTCATTCTTGCAAACCACATTAATACTAAGTCAACTATGAAAATGATATATATAGATACTAATTCAAGCGAAGGATTCAAAATAACAAGTAAATTTGATCTAAAAATAATGGAAAAATCACAAGCCAAACACAACGTAAAAAAGACAATGAAGGATGAAGATAGCCACCTCCAAGCACGAAGAGACGATGACGGAGTCCAAGAAGATCAACGATGGGTGCCTAAGATGAAGAACAAGCAAGAAGAACAAATGCAAGCTCTAGCAACAACAATGGTGCTCTCTGGTTTCAAATGACCCAGGCAGAGGGGAGGAGACATAGCCGCGGCCTATAAATCGGACCCTTTAGCACCGGTTTAAGGCACAAATTCGGTCTAAAGGTGACCCTTTAGCACCGGTTTGTACCTTGAACCGGTGCTAAAGGGTTTGACCCGGCCTGTGGCACAGATCGGTGCTAAAGGGAACCCTTTAGCACTGGTTGGTAACACGAACTTGTGCTAAAGGGTCCCTGCTCCGACAACACTGGTCAGTAGCCCCTTTAGCACTGGCCCGTGTTACAAACCGGTGCTAAAGGGGTCTTTAGCCCCGGACCGTAAAAGGGCCGAGGCTTTTGGCGATTTCGGGCATATTAACGTCAAACAATCGATCGCTACAAATTGGTAACCGATGATTGGTCCCTATTGTTCCTCATATTGATAGAACATCAGTCGCTATATATTTGCTTCCACCTATCGGTCACTAGCTATAGACTCGATCCGACGCTATAGACCATAGCGATGCCATTTACAGCGACTTATACATCGGTCGCTATAACTCTATACCGATAGATGATCGGTTGCTACAGCGGCTTATAGCGACTTTTTTTTGACGTTATAAATTGGTTGTGGTATAGTAATTTCATATAATGATATAACTATGTCATGCTCGATCCTACTTAGTGTAACACCCAAAAATCTGTTTTAAATAAATAGGGATTAATTTGATTTAATTAAGTAATTTTGTGAGCATTTAAATTTAGCACTTAAATAATTTTTGTGGAAAATAAAAATTTATCATAGGTTCAATAAATATGTTGGTGCATTTCATGCTGGAGCATATTTAATTCTGTGTTGTTGCCTTTTTGTTTGAATTTATATGCATTCAAGATTTTTATTTGGAAAAGGGTTTCGAAAAGAAAACACAAAAGAAAAAGAAAGAAAGAAAACCCCAGCCGAACCCCCCCTCTCACCCCTCGGCCCAGCCCCCCGCGCCTCCTCCTCTCCCGGCCCGCTAGCGCGGCCCACTAGGCGCCTGGCCGACCCGCGCGCACTCCTCTCCTCCTCTCTGGCCGACAGCCGGGCCCCGCCCCCTCTTTCGCTGACCACCGGGCCCCGCGCGTCAGCGCCTTCCTTCTTCTTCCCCAGCGCGTTCCGAACCGGAAACGAGCTCCGAAAGGAAAGCGATCTCGGTTTCCTTGGGATCTTTCCTTCCTCGCGTCTTTGCAGCCATATAAAGGCCCCGAACCTCGCCCGCACCCCGTCCTTCCCCTCTAAGCCGCCAGTCCGAGCCCTAGCAGCCGTTTAACCGAGTTTTGGATCTCGTTGGTGTTCATCTTCACCACCGCGCGCAACCGCACACCTCCGAGCCCTTTCGACTCGCACCGAACCCCTGGGTGAGCTCGCCTTGTCCTTCTCTGCTCGCCCGTGTGTTTGGTTTAGTTAGCGGAGCTCGGGAACGTCTTCTTCGCGTGCGCCGGTGAACTCCGCGGCGGCGCCCATGGCCAGAACCGCGCCGGAGCAGGGAGCCGGCCGCCGGCCCACCGTTGCCCTCCTGGGAGCGCCCTCAAACGTCCGATCGAGATCCTATGGCACAGAAATGAAGATATCGGTTCGGCGTACATTTTGCTAAAGAGACCCCAGGAATCGAAGAAATCAACCTGCGGTCCTTGGCGGTTTTGGAAGAATGCGTATCCTTGCTTTGAAAACGTATTTTTCGTTCGGTTAAGGCTAAATACGTTTTCGGTTAATTACAGTTTTGCCACTGATTTTGTTTTGCTTATAAGATGCTCATTTTAACTCCGTTTTAATCCATTCAAATTTCGTTAGATCCGTATTTACATACTCTACATGTTAGAAATATTAGTTAACTGTTTTGAAACTTTTTAATTTCCTGGTACTATTTAATTAATTATTTCTCTATAGGAAATCTTAGAAAATTCATATCTTTCACGTTTTAATTCCGATTTTTGTGAACTTTACGTTTGTGTGATCGTAGCGCTGCGTAGAATATTTTCATAAACTTTTATCTTTGATTTCTCACTGTTGGTGTAATGTTCTAATTATAGCTTGTTTGCTTTGTGTATGATTGTCTACATTGGATTGCGTGTTGTTGATTGATGATTGGGAATAGACGGTGAGCCGTACGTTGGGTGATCAAGACCAAGCTTTTGAAGACCAGCAGGCTCAGAAGAGCTTTGAGCAAGACAAGTATAACTTGAGATCATCCTTGTTACCTATTCACTATTAACTACACATAAATATCATATGCATGCTATCACCTTGTCGACCTTAGTTAAACCATAGATGATTGTTACCTGGATTCCTTGCTACCTATTTGATATGCATTTGGTGTAGATGTGCTAGTGCTTGATATAATCCATGATCTTGTAAGATGATTAATAGCTATGCAATGAACATAAAAGAATGACAAATAACTGTATGAGATCTTGTCTGTATGTGATCACCCGGGATAACAGTGCAACCATGAGGGCTATAATGGCTCTGGCTTTAGCTTAGTATGGAGACCTTTTCTAGCTTGTTAGAGGTTACCCGAAAGGGCGGAGGGGCTGAACCGACACGGGTATAGTGCGAGCCCCTGTCCCTATGTGTATAGGCTACGCGTCATTGTGCCATTCGGAAGGGGGTATCTATATCTGCTCGCAAAGGAAACCTTGCGGCCCTAACATGTTAGACGAAATTTTGAAAGGCTTCATAGTGATCCCTGCCGACCTCCCTAGGAAGGGGGTTAAGAGATTAGCTACCTCGGGCGAAAGGGTAAATCATGACTCATGGGTAAAGATGTGCAACCTCTGCAGAGTGTAAAACTGGTATACTAGCCGAGCTCACGGTCAGGAGCGGCCTTGGGGACATCTACATTAAGATGATGAGCTTATTATGTTATTATGTTCATTTGATTATCGTTTATGTAATTATGCTTACACTTGATCATGTGATTAATGGATTATTTATGCTACCTTGATATTTGCTATCCAATAATTAAATATGTTATCTACGTATCAAAGCTAAATGCAGTCAAACCAGTGTCAGCTATTTGAGCCTTATGAACCCCTGGTTATACTTGTTGAGTACGATATGTGCTCACTCTTGCAATTTCCCAACACCTCAGGATATGATAATGAAGATGACTAGAATGAGGATTACCGTTATGAGTACTAGGTTTGGAGTCAACCAGTCAACAGTGTCCCTGTGTGGAGCTTTCGCCGAGAGCGTTGTTTACTTCATACTATAATTTTTGTATGAGACTATGTGATATATTATATTCTGCTATGTAATAAATACTACAATGGTACATTTGAGATTTGTCTACTTATGTGTGCGACTGTTTCTGGGGCACATATGAGTCTTTTATGCATCCTATTTTGTACTTAAAATATGGGTGTGACAAATTGGTATCAAAGCTTTGTTGACTGTAGGACGCAAGCCTAGTTAGAAATTGACCGTATTAAGGTTTGAAATTGCTACAAAATCCTTGCTCTATAAACCTTGATATTTTCTTCTACACTATATCCTATTCATCTTCACCTTGTTGCTTATTTTAAGGACTTGTTCTCATCTCCACTCCTTGCTTTGAATATGCTTTTAGAACTTTTCGTACCACCTTCTAACGTCATTGAAATAGGAGTTATAGGATCTTCACCCTTAATAGGAAGAGAACGTAGGTACCGCAAGTTGAGTCAATGCTTGGAGTGTGAACTTTTGATGCTTGGTTTGGTTTGTTATTATGCTTATGCTTTATTTGGATTTTCGTAATGAGTGCTGGAACCTTGTGGGCATATCCACAAGTTCCCTAGTTAAAAACCTTAAGTAAGAACATGAATAAATAGTGGTTTGGGGTCATATCCTGTTTCTGTCCTTTGCTGTTTTCTGGAGCAGTCTGCCAAGATTCTGTATAAATCAAATTCTGTTCGTGCAATGTTCATCAAATTTCTCTGGGAACAAGTAGACTTTCATATCTTTCCAATGCCGCAAGAATGACCATATTATCTATTATGAGCTGTGAGTTATGACTGTTTAAAGTTGAGGTTTCTGCGCAGTCTCGAATTCTAGAACAGTTTCGGTTGTACCCAGTTTTTGATTAACCTAACTTTGGAATCTGCTTTTTTTTGAGGGAAACTCTGGAATCTGTTAATATGACCTAAATGAAAGTTGTATACAATTTCTTTATCTTTCCAACGGTGTACAGCATGTATCCTTTTGAATTCTGGAACTCGAGATATGACTGATTTGCTGATCTGCTGATGTTGGATGTTCCCCAGAAAATTTCAGATTCCGTTAACTCTTGTAATTGTCATGTTGGACATTACTAAGATGTGTTTATATACCTTGGAATGCAGATGGCAGCAAGGGGAAGAGGCAGAGGCAGAGGCCGTGGCAATGGCAATGGTGGTAATGCCCCAATTACTGTGGAGGAACTCATGCAAACCCAAAATGAGATGATGCACGTCTTCATGCAGCACTTACAGCAGCAACCTCCACCAACACCACCACCTGTTCATGTGAGGGATAAGCGTGGGGAGTTTATGAAGGGAAGACCTCCGGTATTTACACACTCAGCTGATCCCATGGAGGCAGATGATTGGTTACGTGCTGTGGAAAGGCAACTGAACATAGCACAGTGCAATGACTTGGAGAAGGTGTTGTATGCTTCTGGACAGCTTCAGGGGGCAGCTCAGACATGGTGGGAGTCATATCAAGCTGCTCGTCCCAACAATGCTCCTCGTGTCACATGGCTGGAATTCTGTAGATTTCAGAGCTCGACATATAAATGATGGAATGATGGAGCTCAAGCAAGAAGAATTCAGATCACTCAGGATGGGCTCCATGACTGTTAGAATATCATGACACATTTGAACAGTTGGCTCGCTATGCTCCGAATGATGTCAGGGAAGATGCTGATAAGCAGCGTCTATTCATGAAAGGTCTTTACTACGAGCTCAGGTTGCAGTTGGCTGGAAACACCTATCCAACCTTCCAGGCACTTGTGAATCGTGCCATTGTACTTGATAATATGCGTAAGGGTCAGGATAAGAAGAGAAGGATGTTGGCACAAGGTTCTGAGAGCAACAACCGTCAGCGTTTCAGTTCTCATCAAGGCTATTAGCAGAGGTTCTAGGGACCAGTCAGTCAGTGGAACCGCAACCAGCAACCTCAGCATTTCCAGAATCAATCTCAGAGTGGGAACCAACGTCCTCCATTCCAACAACGTAGCCATAATCAACAGCAGCATGGTCAGCAGACACCTTGCTCAGGGAACTCAAATGCCACCTCCATAAAAAGAAGTGCTTCTAACACTCCTACCAGGTGTTTCTGTTGTGGGAAGGAAGGACATATGTCCTATGATTGCCTAGAGAAGTTTAATCCGCAGAACAACGACCGGAGATCCACTCCAAATTCAGCAAAGGTGAACAACGTGGCAGCGGAAACAGTTCAGGAGGGACCAGAAATCATGATGGGTACGTTCATCATCAACTCTATCCCTGCTACAGTTTTATTTGATTCTGGAGCTTCACATACTTTCATATCACAAGCATTTGTTAGAGTTCATAGCATTCCACTAGTTGCAATGAAAACCTCTATGCTAGTTAATTCACCGGGTGGGACTATACCAGTTTCTTTATGTTGCCCCCCAGCAAGTCTTTCTTTAAGGGGGGTAGATTTTCTTATCAGTCTCATGGTTATGAGAACTTCAGGCATAGATGTGATCTTGGGTTTAGATTGGATGAAGCAACATGAGACAAATATTAATTGCAAAGAGAGAGTAGTGGCTCTAACAACACCAAAGGGAGAACGAATCAGTGTTGATGTAACAGTGCAAGCACCACTCACAGCCAAGGTGAACCAACGGAATGATGATGTTGATCCTCAAAATCTGGTAGTGGATGAGTTTCCGAATGTCTTTCCAGATGAATTGCCAGGTATGCCACCTGACCGAGACATTGAATTTATTATTGAATTACTACCTGGTACTGCACCCATAGCTAAAAGACCATATAGAATGGGGGTTAATGAACTAGAAGAACTTAAGAAACAAATTAAGGAATTGCAAGATAAAGGGTTCATTCGTCCTAGTTCATCACTATGGGGTGCACCAGTCATCTTTGTTGATAAGAAGGATGGTAGTCAGAGGATGTGTGTTGATTATCGGTCACTTAATGAGGTCACTATCAAGAATAAATATCCCTTGCCTAGGATTGATGACGTATTTGATCAGCTAAGAGGTGCTTGTGTGTTCTCTAAGATTGATTTGCGTTCTGGTTATCATCAATTGAAGATTCGGAAATCAGATATACCAAAGAAAGCTTTCACAACAAGGTATGGGTTGTATGAGTATACAGTTATGTCTTTTGGTTTGACCAATGCACCAGCTTACTTTATGTACATGATGAATAAAGTATTTATGGAATATCTTGATAAGTTTGTGGTGGTCTTTATTGATGACATTCTGGTATTCTCTAAAACCAAGGAAGAACATGCTGAACATCTGAGATTGGTCTTACAGAAACTTAGAGAACATAAGCTGTATGCTAAGCGTAGTAAATGTGAGTTTTGGTTGGAAGAAGTTTCTTTTCTTGGTCATGTTGTCTCTAATGGTGGTATTGTAGTGGATCCTAGTAAGGTGAAAGATGTGCTGAATTGGAAACCACCTACAGATGTAAGTGAAATTCGCAGTTTTCTTGGTTTAGCTGGTTACTACCGTAGATTCATTGAAGGGTTCTCAAAACTTACAAAGCCTATGACTGCTCTGTTGGAGAAGAATGCTAAGTTTGTATGGTCTGATAAGTGTCAAGCTAGTTTTGAGGAGTTCAAGAAGAGATTGACTACTGCACCTGTGTTGGTATTGCCAGATCTGAGTAAGAGTTTCTCTATCTATTGTGATGCTTCTCGTCTCGGTTTGGGTTGTGTTCTTATGCAATAAGGTAGAGTTGTTGCTTATGCATCTAGACAGTTGAGGAAACATGAACTGAATTATCCTACTCATGATCTAGAGTTAGCAGCTGTGGTTCATGCATTGAAGATTTTGAGACACTATTTGATTGGGCATAAGAGTGATATATACACTGATCATAAGAGTTTGAAGTATATCTTCACCTAGACCGACCTGAATTTGAGGCAACGAAGATGGTTGGAACTGATAAAGGATTATGATTTGGAAGTGCATTATCATCCAGGAAAGGCGAACGTCGTAGCTGATGCACTTAGCAGAAAGAAATATGCTAATGAGCTTCGGGTGACGCCGGAATCTGAAGAGTTGTGTGCTGAATTTGCATATTTGAACTTGGGAATTGTAGTAAATGCTATGGAAATTGAGGTCACTCCTACTCTAAAGGAAGAGATATTGAAAGGACAGTTGGAAGATGAGAAACTAAAGGAGATAGCACAGAACGTGGTACTAGGCAAAGCACCAGGATTCAAAATAGATGACAATGGTGTACTGTGGTTTGGAAAAAGGATATGTGTTCCTGAAGTGAAGGCTATTCGTGATATGATTCTGAGAGAGGCTCATGAGTCAGCATATTCCATTCATCCTGGTAGCACTAAGATGTATCTAGATCTGAAACAGAAGTACTGGTGGTATGGCTTAAAGAGAGATGTGGCTGAATATGTTGCTTTATGTGATACTTGTCAGCGAGTGAAAGCTGAACATCAGAGGCCAGCTGGACTGTTGCAACCAATGAAGATTCCAGAATGGAAGTGGGAAGAAGTGGGTATGGATTTTATAGTGGGTTTACCACGTACACAGAGAGGGTATGACTCAATATGGGTGATAGTAGATCGTTTGACTAAAGTGGCTCACTTCATACCTGTTAAAACTAAGTACACTACAGAACGCCTAGCTGAGCTGTATATGGAGAGAATTGTCTGTTTGTATGGGTACCTAAGAAGATTGTGTCAGATAGGGGTACTCAATTCACATCTCACTTTTGGAAAGCAGTGCATGATTCCTTGGGAACAAAGTTGAATTTTAGTACAGCATATCATCCACAGACAAATGGACAGACTGAGAGGATCAATCAGATACTGGAGGATATGTTGAGAGCTTGTGCTTTGCAGTATGGGACTAGTTGGGACAAGAGTTTGCCATATGCAGAATTCTCATACAACAACAGCTATCAACAGAGTCTCAAGATGGCACCGTTCGAGGCACTATATGGTCGTAAGTGCAGGACACCTTTGTTTTGGAATCAGACAGGAGAAACTCAGGTGTTCGGTACAGATGTGCTTAGACATGCAGAGCAACAGGTGCAGACTATTCGGGATAACCTGAGAGTTGCTCAATCTCGTTAGAAAAGCTATGCAGATACGCGTAGGAGAGAGCTGGCTTTTGAAGTAGGTGATTATGTCTACCTGAAAGTATCACTAATGAGGAGTGTGAAGAGGTTTAATATGAAGGAAAAGCTAGCTCCAAGGTATGTTGGTCCGTTTAAAGTATTGGAAAGGCGGGGAGAAGTAGCGTATCAGTTAGAGTTGCCTGAAAGTTTGTCTGGAGTGCACGATGTGTTCCATGTGTCACAACTTAAGAAGTGTTTGCGTGTACCTGAGGAGCAACTACCATTGGAAGAACTTTCTGTTAAAGGTGATCTCACCTATGAAGAGTACCCGGTCAGAATATTGGAGACAGCTGAGAGAGTCACCAGAAGTCGGGTCATCAGAATGTGCAAAGTACAGTGGAATCGGCATTCAGAAGCAGAGGCAACTTAGGAAAGAGAGGATGATCTGAGGAAATCATACTCATACTTGTTTGAGTAAGCACCGTTCTAATCTCGAGGACGAGATTCTTTTAAGGGGGGTAGAATTGTAACACCCAAAAATCTGTTTTAAATAAATAGGGATTAATTTGATCTAATTAAGTAATTTTGTGACCATTTAAATTTAGCACTTAAATAATTTTTGTAGAAAATAAAAATTTATCATAGGTTTAATAAATATGTTGGTGCATTTCATGCTGGAGCATATTTAATTTTGTGTTGTTGCCTTTTTGTTTGAATTTGTTTGCATTCAAGATTTTTATTTGGAAAAGGGTTTGGAAAAGAAAACAGAAAAGAAAAAAAAAGAAAGAAAACCCTAGCCGAACCCCCCTCTCACCCCTCGGCCCAGCTCCCCCCCCCCGCGCCTCCTCCTCCCCCGGCCCGCTAGCGCGGCCCACTAGGCGCCTGGCCGACCCGCGCGCACTCCTCTCCTCTCTAGCCGACAGCCGCCCCCCCTCTTTCGCTGACCACCGGGCCCCGCGCGTCAGCACCTTCCTTCTTCTTCCCTAGCGCGTTCCGAACCGGAAACGAGCTCCGGAAGGAAAGCGATCTCGGTTTCCTCGGGATCTTTCCTTCCTCGCGTCTTTGTAGCCATATAAAGGCCCCGAACCTCGCCCGCACCCCGTGCTTCCCCTCTAAGCCGCCAGTCCGAGCCCTAGCAGCCGTTTAACCGAGTTTTGGATCTCGTCGGTGTTCATCTTCACCACCGCGCGCAACCGCACACCTCGGAGCCCTTTCGACTCGCACCGAACCCCTGGGTGAGCTCGCCTTGTCCTTCTCTGCTCGGCCGTGTGTTTGGTTTAGTTAGCGGAGCTCGGGAACGTCTTCTTTGCGTGCGCCGGTGAACTCCGCGGCGGCGCCCATGGCCACAACCGCGCCGGAGCAGGGAGCCGGCCGCCGGCCCGCCGTTGCCCTCCTAGGAGCGCCCTCAACCGTCCGATCGAGATCCTATGGCACAGAAAAGAAGATACCGGTTCGGCGTACATTTTGCTAAAGAGACCCCAGGAATCGAAGAAATCAACCTGCGGTCCTTGGCGGTTTTGGAAGAATGCGTATCCTTGCTTTGAAAACGTATTTTCGTTCGGTTAAGGCTAAATACGTTTTCGGTTAATTACAGTTTTGCCACTGATTTTGTTTTGCTTATAAAATGCTCATTTTAACTCCGTTTTAATCCATTCAAATTTCGTTAGATCCATATTTACATGCTCTACATGTTAGAAATATTATTTTACTGTTTTGAAACTTTTTAATTTCCTGGTACTATTTAATTAATTATTTCTCTATAGGAAATCTTAGAAAATTCATATCTTTCACGTTTTAATTCCGATTTTCGTGAACTTTACGTTTGTGTGATCGTAGCGCTGCGTAGAATATTTTCATAAACTTTTATCTTTGATTTCTCACTGTTGGTGTAATGTTCTAATTATAGCTTGTTTGCTTTGTGTATGATTGTCTACATTGGATTGCGTGTTGTTGATTGATGATTGGGAATAGACGGTGAGCTGTACTTTGGTGATCAAGACCAAGCTTTTGAAGACCAGCAGGCTCAGGAGAGCTTTGAGCAAGGCAAGGATAACTTGGGATCATCCTTGTTAAATATTCACTATTAACTACACATAAATATCATATGCATGCTATCACCTTGTCGACCTTAGGAAAATCATAGATGATTGTTACCTGGATTCCTTGCTACCTATTTGATATGCATTTGCTGTAGATGTGCTAGTGCTTGATATAATCCATGATCTTATAAGATGATTAATAGCTATGCAATGAACATAAAAGAATGACAAATAACTGTATGAGATCTTGTCTGTACGTGATCACCCGGGATAACAGTGCAATCATGAGGGCTATAATGGCTCTGGCTTTAGCTCAGTATGGAGACCTTTTCTAGCTTGTTAGAGGTTACCCGAAAGGGCGGAGAGGCTGAAGCGACACGGGTATAGTGCGAGCCCCTGTCCCTATGTGTATAGGTTGCGCGTCATTGTGCCATTCGGAAGGGGGTATCTATATCTGCTCGCAAAGGAAACCTTGCGGCCCTAACATGTTAGACGAACTTTTGAAAGGCTTTATAGTGATCCCTGCCGACCTCCCTAGGAAGGGGGTTAAGAGATTAGTTACCTCGGGCGAAAGGGTAAATCATGACTCATGGGTAAAGATGTGCAACCTCTGCAGAGTGTAAAACTGGTATACTAGCCGAGCTCACGGTCAGGAGCGGCCTTGGGACATCTACATTAAGATGATGAGCTTATTATGTTATTATGTTTATTTGATTATCGTTTATGTAATTATGCTTACACTTGATCATGTGATTAATGGATTATTTATGCTACCTTGATATTTACTATCCAATAATTAAATATGCTATCTACGTATAAAAGCTAAATGCAGTCAAACCAGTGTCAGCTATTTGAGCCTTATGAACCCCTGGTTATACTTGTTGAGTACGATATGTGCTCACTCTTGCAATTTCCCAACACCTCAGGATATGATAATGAAGATGACTGGAATGAGAATTACCGTTATGAGTATTAGGTTTGGAGTCAACCAGTCAACAGTGTCTCTGTGTGGAGCTTTCGCCGAGAGCGTTGTTTACTTCATACTATCATTTTTGTATGAGACTATGTGACATATTATATTCCGCTATGTAATAAAATACTGCAATGGTACATTTGAGATTTGATTACTTATGTGTGCGACTGTTTCTGAGACACATATGAATCTTTTATGTATTCTATTTTGTTCTTAAAATATGGGTGTGACACTTTGGGTGTGACACTTAGTTCCTCCTCAGCCACAAGTACGGCGTGAAGCGCTGGAATCCTTAGGAAGTGGCTTAATAACCGGAGAAAAAGGACGGCCAAAATAAACTAATCTAAACAAGTTTTTTCTTATGCTTTATTGTAAACTGGGGGCAATGATGAAAAGTATGGCTATAAAGGTATACTAAATAAAACTTTAGGCCCGTTCCGGCTATAAAGGTATACTAAATAAAACTTTAGGCCCAGCTTTTAGGCCTTATTTAGTTGGTAAAATTTTTTAGGTTTTAGATACTGTAGTTTTTTTTTGTATTTAATAATTATTGTTCAACTATAGCTTAACTAAGTTTAAAAGATTTGTCTCACAAATTACATTAAACTGTATAATTAGTTATTAGTTTTTTTATGTATATTTCAGAATTTTAAGGTGACCTAAAAGGCCCCTTATTACGTAAAATGATTCCAAGCCACATTCATTTCTAACCGAACGGGAGTATGATGTCACTTGATTCTATCTGAAAATAAACCGTAGATATCACTCAACAATCACCAGCAATGTACACAAAAACAAAATTTAGATAACAAAAGCATATGTTAGGCCTTGATTAGATGTGAAAAATTTTGGATTTCGCTACTGTAGCATTTTCGTTTGTTTGTGGTAAATATTGTCCAATTATAGACTAACTGGGTTAAAAGATTCGTCTCACGATTTACAATCAAACTGTGTGATTAGTTTTTATTTTTGTCTATATTTAATGCTTCATGCATATGCCACAAGATTCGATGTTACAGAAAATCTTGAAAATTTTTTGGATTTCGGGGTGAACTAAACAAGGCCTTAGCCAATAAACACAAAAAAAATATCTGAATAATTCCAATCTAGGTACCATAAGGTGGAGAATGATTTATTTTTTTAAAAAAAATATGAAACTGGTTTGATAATTTTATTGGCTAAAACAAATTTTCTATGATCTTAAAAAAGATTAAATTATATTTTAGGATTTTAATTGTGTACATCTTTTAGATAAGAATACTGTAACAGCATAGAGTAGCTAGCGGTTGCAATAAAGGAAGCGAATGAAGTAGGCAGGAGTAGGCCGCAGTGAGAGTGCACTAGCTAGTAGCAGTACTACGCACCTCCATTCATAGTCTAGTGTCTACTCCGAGTCCGACCATCCCCATTCTCGGAGCAGAGTGTAGATCCAGCGAGGTGGATCCGCCATCAATTGCAAGGAAGAAGAGAGGAGCAGGACATCCAGTGGGAGTACTACTTGTTGGCAGGAGGACGATGCTTGGAGGCCGTCCCCTCTTCGTGCTCTTCGGCTCCTCCATCGTGCAGTACGGCTTCAGCAATGGCGGATGGGGCGCCGCGCTTGCCGACATCTACGCCCGCAAGGTACGCTACGCCTGCTTTTCTCATCTCCTCCAGCTGGCTCCAGCTCCACCTCCTCGCCGGCGACGGTGGTGGCGGCGATGAGAGATCGAGATCAAGAAACTGATATCCTTTCTGTTGGCTGGTCTGTTTCTGGTGCATCGTTTCCTGCTTCAAGCGGAAGGCAAAATATCTGGACTAGGGCCTTGTTTAGTTTCCAAAAAGTTTTGCAAAATTTTTCAGATTCTCCGTCACATCGAATCTTTAGACACATGCATGAAGTACTAAATATAGACAAAAATAAAAACTAATTGCACAGTTTGGTCGGAATTAACGAGACAAATCTTTTGAGCCTAGTTAGTCCATGATTGGACAATATTTGTCAAATACAAACGAAAAAACTACAGTGTCCATTTTGCAAAATATTTTGGAACTAAACAAGGAAATCTCTGCACCAAACTAGTTTACGCCTGGAAATAAAAAAAAAGTGCACATTTTCCGTTATGACAAATAATTACATTTGCATCTGGTTTGTATCTGTCAATCTGATTTCATCGATCGGGAAAGAACATACTACTTGGACAACTTTATAAATTTTGTGGCCCAACAAATTTTATATAACGTCGCGATAATATAAATAAGGTCACTCAGGCCTTAGGCCTTCTTTAGATGCGAAAAGTTTTTGGTTTTCTAGCACTTTCGTTTGTTTGTGACAAATATTGTCTAATCATAAACTAACTAGGATCAAAAGATTCATCTCACGATTTACAGATAAACTATGTAATTAGTTTTTATTTTATCTATATTTAGTGTTTCATACATGTGCCGCAAAATTCGATGTGACAGAGAATCTTGAAAACTTTTTGGTTTTTGGGTGAACTAAACAAGGCCTTAGATCAAAAAAAATATTTTAGATTTTGACGCTGTAGCAATTTCGTTTTTATTTAATAAATATTGTCTAATTATGAAGTAACTAGTCTTAAAAGACTCGTCTCGCGATTTACAAGCAAACTGTACAATTAGTTTTTTTTATCTATATTTAATGCTTTATGTATGTGACGCAAGATTCGATGTGACGAAAAATCTTAAAAAGTTTTTAGTTTTTGGGGTGAACTAAACAAGCCTCTGCCCTACTTTTCTTTAAAAGAAGTAGAAGACCGAACATACTTTTCAAATACAAGTATACTAGGATTTCCCGCCCGTTGCCGCAGGTATAAAGAATAAATATAAAAATAGGTTAGAATATGTATTACCTACTTGAACAGCTTGCATGTTCATAGAAAAAGCTGATTTGTTGATGTGGACATTACAATTGCATAGCTAGTGGATTTTATTTATATGTGATAGTAGATTGTCTAGTTGGATAGCTTGCATGTCGAGAGAAATAGGTAGTGAAGTTTTACTTTATAAGAGTAAGATTGCACAGTTTGGTTTGGTCACTCTCATGTGGGAAACAGGTTCACCCTCAGAGCAAAGAAGGCAGTGGCAGCAAACCAGGAAAGTGGCTGAAATGCTGTCGATTTGGGGCCCATTTGGCTCCGACTCTACCTACCTACGGCTACGGCTTGCGGAGCCAAGGCTCGCCGGCGCCAGCGCCACCACTACCCCCTTAGGCTGCGTTCGTTTAGTGTCTATTCCTGGCAGGAATCATTTCTGGTCAGAATTCGCTATGTAAATTGCACAAGGATTTTGAGCAGGAACGGTTCCAGGGCATGAATCCCTGCCAACCGAACGCAGCCTTACTGGTGTCATAACAGTCACTAGATTCTGCTCTTGATTAGCTGGTTTCTTCGTGGAACCTTTGTTCTTGTTACTACAAAAAATCGCACAGAAAACTAATGTATAACAGCGTGTCCTGAGTTTTTATTTTGTGACCTCACTAGGAGTAGGACAACCGGTAAGATAAACTCACTTATTCACATCTTACGTCAGATGAACCTTTGGGTCAATTTATTGGTGAACGAAACTACCTTGTTAGCAACGTTTTTACTTCAGTGGTGCTTATTTCTGCGTGCTACTTGTCCAGGCTGATATCCTGCTAAGAGGATATATCGGCTGGAACACAAGGCGGGCTGTTCAAGTGATGGACAAAGTGTTCCCTAAGGTATATATGGCCCGAAGATTCTCTAATTGTGTTTCTGTATCTCCATCTTAACAGTTATCTTTGTATCTATAAAAAGTCATTTTCGAGCAAATAAATTCTTACAGTTTTGGCCCTGTTTTTTAATCACTCAAAACTGCTACTGCCTAAGTAATACAATCCTTTTCTGTGCAGTTTTTCTAACAAAAGGAACTCCGCATCTTCCCTTCAAGCCTATTTCTTCCATTAGTCTTAGCTAACAGCATTATGATATACTGCTGACTACTTGACCCCCTTTAACTTGTTTAACGTATCATAATGAAAATTTTCAGTAGGTTTTAGTTTCCAATCTATATGATGACACACGTGTACGTTCTCAAGGACCAATACTATGATGTAATGATCCTAATCCAATTTACAAAATAATGTATGATGATATTAAAAAAATTAGCTGACTGCCCTCTAAATTTTAACTGATTCTACTCTCCATTTGCCATAGGATTCAGCAGTGCAGCCGTCTTTGGTAATAGTTTACTTTGGTGGAAACGACTCCATTGCTGCTCATTCTTCTGGTCTCGGGCCTCATGTGCCGCTAGATGAGTACATAGGGAACATGAGAAAGATTGCAGCACACCTAAAGGTAGAGCGTTGATTAGCAAGATGTTCCTGGAATGGTGGTGCACCTGTAGCTAGTTGTTTGACAGTTGGTTTGCCTTTGTCATCAGAGCCTCTCTGAGAAAACACGGGTCATTTTCCTGAGCTGCCCACCTCTGAACGAGGAGAGGCTTCGAAACTCAACCAGGTGAGCAATCAGTTGCATGGTGAATCCTGGCTTGTTGCAGTATAATACAAGGAACTGAACATATTATGTGTGCAGCAGTACTATACTTAGTGAGATCGTCCGGACCAACGAAACCTGCCATCTGTACTCTGATGCCTGTGTAGCTTTGTGCAAGGAGATGAACCTGAAGGTGGTTGATCTCTGGCATGCCATTCAGAAGAGGGAGGACTGGATCACTGCATGCTTCACGTGAGTTTGCTGTTTGTTCTTGGCGACAGCCTGAATAAGAAGACAGAATAACTTTTGTGTTGCAGGGATGGGCTGCATCTGTCTGAAGAGGGGAGCAACATTGTGGTGGAAGAGATCCTGAAGGTGTTGAAAGAGGCAGAGTGGGAACCATGCCTGCACTGGAAGGCGATGCCCACGGAGTTTGCTGAGGACTCCCCCTTCGATCTTGTCTCCTCCAGTGGTGACACCACTGTGAACCCGTCGGAGTGGACAATCCACAGGAAATTACCATGGGACTGACTTGTATTTGTGCCTTTGTGGACTTGATTTGATTCGGTGGTTTGGATGCATGCATTTGTTCTACCTGGATGGAATTGGAATGAATCATGATCCTCAAGAATAACGACGGAGGACTGGAGTTAAGGGGACCCGGAGAATATGATACCATCATCTTTTCTATTCCAGACCTCGTTCTCTCGAAGATTGATTGATTATTATTGTGCTTTCCCCATGATTATGGGTGTGTTTGGATTGATGGCAAGGGGGGCTAGGATGCATCCATGTTTTCACTTTTCAGTGGTATGGCCATCAAAGTTGTGTGTTTGATGACAGGATGAGCAAAATTTTTTGTTAGGTTAGAGTATCACCAAGAGTCTTTCTAAAACTCACTCTATAAATCTTTATTTAAACTTTTAAAGAGTCATTGCATAAAAATTATTTTTTATATCTTTTTTACTTTTTAACAGTTTTTCTATATCTTATTGCACTCTTAAAAGTTATTCTCGTTTTCTATCTTTAACTAGCGTGAAATCCAAAATATAAGATGGCTATATTAGATAACTATTTTAAAAAAACTGTTAGAGGTTTTATTACCTTAATATCATATATAAACAACTACGTGTTACACATTAAGTGTAGTCGCAATATAGATTACTTAATACAACTTGATTTAGTGTGTAGATATAAATACTATGGCATAAAAAACAACGTTGTCTTGGTTTGGTTTATGCTAATGTTGTTGTTATTGTTGTTGTGTCTTCATTTGTTATAGGTAGTGATTGTGCTAACCTTAGAATAGGTTATGGTACTTTTGGTGCAAAATCTTTGGGTGTTTGCACTTTTCAAAGCGAGAAGCTATCTCAATTCGGCTTCAAAATGCTATTTGTGTTTAAATTGAACATGTTGGCGATCCATTGGTTTGAACCATTTAAACTATCATTTAAGTAAATTTTTTCTTACTTTAAATTGGTTTATGTAATGGAAAAAGCCTACATAACCCCCTCAATTATCCAGTGTAGTCTATTTCACCCTCCGAACTATGAAATCAGATATTCTACCCTCTAAACTTTCCAAAACCGGTAAAATAACCCCCTCGAGCGATTTTGGAGGGTGATTTTGTCTTTTTCTTTTGATTTATTTCCGTTGAATCTTTACAAAATCAAAATAAATCACAGAAAAATTATTAAATGAAAAATCTAATTTTGTTGGACTCTTATTGAGTAGATCTATACAGTAAATATATAATATGGTATACTTTAGTACAAAGTTTTTTATTTAGCTTTAAATCTATGTTTTCTGTAATTAATTAGATTAATTCGTATATGCGGTTTCTATGGTCCAATTATGGTAAAATTTTTATGGTGGGCTTATTATTATATGCTTGAACTATGTTAAAAGTTTCATACTCATTGGATCATGTATAACTTAATTATAGATAAAGCACCGTGATCCAATGGGTACGAAATTTTTACTATACTTTAACCATACAATAATTAGCTCATAAAAAATTCACCATAATTGGACCATAGAAACTGCGTATATGAATTATTCTAATTAATTAAAAAACATATATTTAAAATTATAGCAAAAAATTTATACTAAAGCATACCATATTATATGTTCACTGTACAGATCTACTCATGTGGAGTCCAACAAGCTTAGATTTTTTTATTTTATGATTTTTGTATGATATATTATGATTTTTCAAAGATTCAACATAAATAAATAAAAGAAGAAAAAAAACAAAACCACCCTCCAAAACCACTCGAGGGGAGTTATTTGACCGATTTTGAAAAATTCATAGGGTAGAATATCTAGTTTTATAGTTTGAGGAGTAAAGTAATCCACTCTAGATAGTTTGGGAGTTATGTAGATTTATTTTCCTTTATGTAACTATATTATTAATAAGAGCAGAACAAAACTGTGTGTTGTTTGGACAATTAAAGCAAGTATCAAATTTAGTGATGCTTTATCAGATAACACTAAACTTTTAGTGATAATATGGAACTATGGATCCAAGTTTTAGTGACAATGATACTGCTATAGACAAACATGTTGTTTGTCCTATTCCTAATGCATTTGAAAAACCAACTCTAACATTATTTTTCACTACTACGAGAAACTTTGCGGTCATTTTTTGTTTTTGTCGGCGGGCATTCCCTTTGCCTGGAAACAGACGTCCGGGTTAATCAACAACACAGGCGGCCTCGATGCTCACCTACAAAAATAGCAACTATAGAGGCGGCATCTCAATTAATGGATAAAAGAAATAAAAAAAATCCCATGAGCCTACCAACGAGCCCGTTCTTAGCCCTGAGCCCAATCTGCGACTGCTCACGGGATAGTGAAAGCCGTTTTGGATAATTGATAAAACCCTAGTACTAACCTCTATGCTAAGTTTGTAGACTTAATGAGGTTGGTATATGCCAAGTGATGGAGCAAGTGATGATCATGGTGATGAAGGTGATGACCACAAGATGATCAAGTGCTCAACTTGGAAAAGAAGAAAGAGAAAAACAAAACCCTATGGAGATCAAGGCAAAGGTATTGCTTAGGATTTTGGTTTTGGTGATCAAGACACCATAGAGGGTGTGATCACATTTAGGATAGATAGCCGTACTATAAAGAGGGGAATTCTTTGGCTAAGCAGTTATCAAGTGCCACTAGGTGTCATTGTTCATGAGCATGCATTTAGAACCTAGTGAGCTAACTTAACTCCTTCAAAGAAAATGTTTGTGAAAATGCTAACACACGTGCACACTTGTTGGTACACACGTTGTGGTGTTGGCACACTTTAAGAAGGAGGTGGAGTTTGAAAGGCAGAGAGAGGATGGGTTCCTCTCTCCCTCCCGCCGAGCTTGCGAGGCGGGATTCGGCGCTTTTCGAGAAAATGAAGTGCATATTTTCTATTGCGCCGGTGGGAAATTTGGAGAAGTTGTGGGAGTGTTTCTCGCTGAGGAACACTCACCGGACGCTGGCTTCTGGAGCACCGGACGCTGCGTCTGAGCGTCCGGTGCAGACAGTGCCTGTCCCAGCTAGGGTAAGGCACCGGACGATAGGCACCGGACGCTGGCTTGAGCGTCCGGTGGTTAGCGTCCGGTGTGAGGGCGTTTTGCAACCCTCTCTGCGCATGAGTCCGGTGAGCACCGGACGCTCAGGGTGCGTCCGGTGGCTTGCGTCCGGTGACCGTGCGAGTTTGCGGAGCTCTCTGCGCTTGAGTCCGGTGTACACCAGACGCGTCCGGTGCTAACTTGCTC